>NW_026688461.1:0-51889 GCF_030445035.2 Dasypus novemcinctus | reverse complement strand
AAAGCATAACCGAGGGTATAGGACCTAACTCTTAAACCTAAAGAAAACAGCACAGCACATATGATTTACTTCTGAGAACTAAGGATTGTGTGCAGAGATTTTGCAGCTATCTCCTTTCCTTCAGTTTTTGTGCTAACATTCTTATCTCTAAAACTAGCATTTACACTATAGGAAAGCATTACAGCGGGTATAGCACCTAACTCTTTAAACCTAAATCAAACAACATTGCACATATGATTTACTTCTGAGAACTAAACATTGTGTGCAGAGATTTTGCAGCTATCTCCTTTCCTTCAGTTTTTGTGCTAACATTCGTATCTCTAAACCTAGCATTTCCTATATAGGAAAGCATAACCTAGGGTATAGCACCTAACTCTTTAAACCTAAATGAAACAACATGGCATATATGATTTACTTCTGAGAACTACGCATTGTGTGCAGAGATTTTGCAGCTATCTCTTTTCCTTCAGTTTTTGTGCTAACATTCCTATGTCTAAAACTAGCATTTACACTATAGGAAAGCATTACCGCGGGTATAGCACATAACTCTTTAAACATAAATGAAACAAGATGGCACATATCATTTACTTCTGAGAAGTAAGCACTGTGTGCAGAGATTTTGCAGCTGTCTCCTTTCCTTCAGTTTTTGTGCTAACATTCGTATCTCTAAAACTAGCATTTCCTACATAGGAAAGCATAACCGAGGGTAGAGCACCTAAGTCTTAAACCTAAATAAAACAGCATGGCATATATGATTTCCTTCTGAGAACTAAGCATTGTGTGCAGAGATTTGCAGCTATCTCCTTTCCTTCAGTTTTTGTGCTAAGATTCCTATGTCTCAAACTTGCATTTACACTATAGGAAAGCATTACCGCACGTATAGCACCTAACTGTTTAAACCTAAATGAAACAACATGGCACATATGATTTACTTCTCAGAACTAAGCATTGTGTGCAGAGATTTTGCAGCTATCTCCTTTCCTTCAGTTTTTGTGCTAACATTCGTGCCTCCAGAACTAGCATTTCCTATACAGGAATGCATAACCGAGGGTATGGCACCTAACTCTTTCAACCTAAATGAAACAACAAGGCACATATGATTTACTTTTGAGAACTAAGCATTGTGTGCAGAGATTTTGCAGCTATCTCCTTTCCTTCAGTTTCTGTGCTAACATTCGTATCTCTAAAAGTAACATTTCCTATATAGGAAAGCATAACCGAGGGTATAGCACCTAACACTTTAAACCTAAATGAAACAACATGGCACATATGATTTACTTCTGAGAACTACGCATTGTGTGCAGAGGTTTTGCAGCTATCTCCTTTCCTTCAGTTTTTGTGCGAACATTCCTACGTCTGAAACTAGCATTTACACTATAGGATAGCATAACCGAGGGTATAGCACCTAACTCTTTAAACCTAACTGAAACAACATGGCACATATGATTTACTTCTGAGAACTAAGCATTGTGTGCAGAGATTTTGCAGCTATCTCCTTTCCTTCAGTTTTTGTGCTAACATTCATATGTCTAAAACTAGCCTTTACACTATTGGAAAGCATTACCGCGGGTATAGCACCTAACTCTTTAAACCTAAATGAAACAACATTGCACATATGATTTACTTCTGAGAACTAAGCATTTGGTGCAGAGATTTTGCAGGTATCTCCTGTCCTTCAGTTTTTGTGCTAACATTCGTATCTCCGGAACTAGCATTTCCTATACAGGAAAGCATAACCGAGGGTATAGCACATAACTCTTAAACTTAATGAAACAACATGGCACATATAATATACTTCTGATAACTAAGCATTGTGTGCAGAGATTTTGCAGCAATCTCCTTTCCTTCAGTTTTTGTGCTAACATTCGTATCTCCAGAACTAGCATTTCCTATACAGGAAAGCATAACCGAGGGTATAGCACCTAACTCTTTAAACCTAAATTAAACAACATCGCACATATGATTTACTTCGGAGAACTAAGCATTGTGTGCAGAGATTTTGCAGCTATCTCCTTTCCTTTAGTTTCTGTGGTAACATTCGTATCTCTAAAACTAGCATTTCCTATAAAGGAAAGCATTACCGCGGGTGTAGCACCTAACTCTTTAAACCTAAATGAAACATCATGGCACATATGATTTACTTCTGAGAACTAAGAATTGTGTGCAGAGATTTTGCAGCTATCTCCTTTCCTTTAGTTTTTGTGCTAACAAACCTATATCTGAAACTAGCATTTACACTATAGGATAGCATTACCGCGGGTATAGCACCGAACTCTTTAAACCTAAATGAAACAACATGGCACATATGATTTACTTCTGAGAACTAAGCATTGTGCGCAGAGATTTTGCGACTACCTCCTTTCCTTCAGTTTTTGTGCTAACATTCGTATCTCCAGAACTAGCATTTCCTATACAGGAAAGCATAACTGAGGGTATAGCACCTAACTCTTTAAACCTAAATGAAACAACATGGCACATATGATTTACTTCTGAGAACTAAGAATTGTGTGCAGAGATTTTGCAGCTATCTCCTTTCCTTCAGTTTTTGTGCTAACATTCCTATGTCTAAAACTTGCATTTACACTATAGGAAACCATTACCGCGGGTATAGCACTTATCTGTTTAAACCTAAATGAAACAACATGGCACATACGATTTACTTCTGAGAATTAAGCATTGTCTGCAGAGATTTTGCAGCTATCTCCTTTCCTTCAGTTTTTGTGCTAACATTCGTACCTCCAGAACTAGCATTTCCTATACAGGAAAGCATAACCGAGGGTATAGCACATAACTCTTTAAACCTAAATGCAACAACATGGCACATATGATTTACTTCTGAGAACTAACTATTGTGTGCAGAGATTTTGCAGCTATCTCCTTTCCTTCAGTTTTTGTGCTAACATTCGTATCTCCAGAACTAGCATTTCCTATACAGGAAAGCATAACCGAGGGTATAGGACCTAACTCTTAAACCTAAATAAAACAGCACAGCACATATGATTTACTTCTGAGAACTAAGCATTGTGTGCAGAGATTTTGCAGCTATCTCCTTTCCTTCAGTTTTTGTGCTAACATACGTATCTCCAGAACTAGCATTTCCTATACAGGAAAGCATAACCGAGGTTATAGGACCTAACTCTTAAACCTAAAGAAAACAGCACAGCTCATATGATTTACTTCTGAGAACTAAGGATTGTGTGCAGAGATTTTGCAGCTATCTCCTTTCCTTCAGTTTTTGTGCTAACATTCCTATCTCTAAAACTAGCATTTACACTATAGGAAAGCATTACAGCGGGTATAGCACCTAACTCTTTAAACCTAATTCAAACAACATTGCACATATGATTTACTTCTGAGAACTAAGCATTGTGTGCAGAGATTTTGCAGCTATCTCCTTTCCTTCAGTTTTTGTGCTAACATTCGTATCTCTAAACCTAGCATTTCCTATATAGGAAAGCATAACCTAGGGTATAGCACCTAACTCTTTAAACCTAAATGAAACAACATGGCATATATGATTTACTTCTGAGAACTACGCATTGTGTGCAGAGATTTTGCAGCTATCTCTTTTCCTTCAGTTTTTGTGCTAACATTCCTATGTCTAAAACTAGCATTTACACTATAAGAAAGCATTACCGCGGGTATAGCACCTAACTCTTTAAACATAAATGAAACAAGATGGCACATATCATTTACTTCTGAGAAGTAAGCACTGTGTGCAGAGATTTTGCAGCTGTCTCCTTTCCTTCAGTTTTTGTGCTAACATTCGTATCTCTAAAACTAGCATTTCCTACATAGTGAAGCATAACCGAGGGTAGAGCACCTAAGTCTTAAACCTAAATAAAACAGCATGGCATATATGATTTCCTTCTGAGAACTAAGCATTGTGTGCAGAGATTTGCAGCTATCTCCTTTCCTAATTTTTTGTGCTAACATTCCTATGT
Organism: Dasypus novemcinctus; assembly: GCF_030445035.2. Classification (NCBI taxonomy): domain Eukaryota; kingdom Metazoa; phylum Chordata; class Mammalia; order Cingulata; family Dasypodidae; genus Dasypus; species Dasypus novemcinctus. Next base: position 47,945 of record NW_026688461.1, on the reverse strand, counting down.
CTCAAACTTGCATTTACACTATAGGAAAGCATTACCGCACGTATAGCACCTAACTGTTTAAACCTAAATGAAACAACATGGCACATATGATTTACTTCTCAGAACTAAGCATTGTGTGCAGAGATTTTGCAGCTATCTCCTTTCCTTCAGTTTTTGTGCTAACATTCGTGCCTCCAGAACTAGCATTTCCTATACAGGAATGCATAAACGAGGGTATAGCACCTAACTCTTTAAACCTAAATGAAACAACAAGGCACATATGATTTACTTTTGAGAACTAAGCATTGTGTGCAGAGATTTTGGAGCTATCTCCTTTCCTTCAGTTTTTGTGCTAACATTCGTATCTCTAAAAGTAACATTTCCTATATAGGAAAGCATAACCGAGGGTATAGCACCTAACACTTTAAACCTAAATGAAACAACATGCCACATATGATTTACTTCTGAGAACTACGCATTGTGTGCAGAGATTTTGCAGCTATCTCCTTTCCTTCAGTTTTTGTGCTAACATTCCTACATCTGAAACTAGCATTTACACTATAGGATAGCATTACCGCGGGTATAGCACCGAACTATTTAAACCTAAATGAAACAACATGGCACATATGATTTACTTCTGAGATCTAAACATTGATGCAGAGATTTTGCAGCTATCTCCTTTCCTTTAGTTTTTGTGCTAACAAACCTATATCTGAAACTACCATTTACACTATAGGATAGCATTACCGCGGGTATAGCACCGAACTCTTTAAACCTAAATGAAAAAACATGGCACATATAATTTACTTCTGAGAACTAAGCATTGTGCGCAGAGATTTTGCAACTACCTCCTTTCCTTCAGTTTTTGTGCTAACATTCATATCTCCAGAACTAGCATTTCCTATACAGGAAAGCATAACTGAGGGTATAGCACCTAACTCTTTAAACCTAAATGAAACAACATGGCACATATGATTTACTTTTCAGAACTAAGAATTGTGTGCAGAGATTTTGCAGCTATCTCCTTTCCTTCAGTTTTTGTGCTAACATTCCTATGTCTAAAACTTGCATTTACACTATAGGAAAGCATTACCGCGGGTATAGCACTTATCTGTTTAAACCTAAATGAAACAACATGGCACATATGATTTACTTCTGAGAACTAAGCATTGTCTGCAGAGATTTTGCAGCTATCTCCTTTCCTTCAGTTTTTGTGCTAACATTCGTACCTCCAGAACTAGCATTTCCTATACAGGAAAGCATAACCGAGGGTATAGCACATAACTCTTTAAACCTAAATGAAACAACAATGCACATATGACTTACTTCTGAGAACTAAGCATTGTGTGCAGAGATTTTGCAGCTATCTCCTTTCCTTCAGTTTTTGTGCTAACATTCGTATCTCCAGAACTAGCATTTCCTATACAGGAAAGCATAACCGAGGGTATAGGACCTAACTCTTAAACCTAAATAAAACAGCACAGCACTTATGATTTACTTCTGAGAACTAAGCATTGTGTGCAGAGATTTTGCAGCTATCTCCTTTCCTTCAGTTTTTTTGCTTACATTCTTATCTCTAAAACTAGCATTTACACTATAGGAAAGCATAACCGCGGGTATAGCACCTAACTCTTTAAACCTAAATCAAACAACATTGCACATATGATTTACTTCTGAGAACTAAGCATTGTGTGCAGAGATTTTGCAGCTATCTCCTTTCCTTCAGTTTTTGTCCTAACATTCATATCTCTAAACCTAGCATTTCCTATATAGGAAAGCATAACCTAGGGAATAGCACCTAACTCTTTAAACCTAATTGAAACAACATGGCACATATGATTTACTTCTGAGAACTAAGCATTGTGTGCAGAGATTTTGCAGCTATCTCCTTTCCTTCATTTTTTGTGCTAACATTCGTATCTCTAAATGTAGCATTTCCTATATAGGAAAGCATAACCGAGGGTATAGCACCTAACACTTTAAACCTAAATGAAACAACATGGCACATATGATTTACTTCTGAGAACTACGCATTGTGTGCAGAGATTTTGCAGCTATCTCCTTTCCTTCAGTTTTTGTGCTAACATTCCTATGTCTAAAACTAGCATTTACACTATAGGAAAGCATTACGGCGGGTATAGCACCTAACTCTTTAAATATAAATGAAACAAGATGGCACATATCATTTACTTCTGAGAAGTAAGCACTGTGTGCAGAGATTTTGCAGTTGTCTCCTTTCCTTCAGTTTTTGTGCTAACATTCGTATCTCTAAAACTAGCATTTCCTACATAGGAAAGCATAACCGAGGGTAGAGCACCTAAGTCTTAAACCTAAATAAAACAGCATGGCATATATGATTTCCTTCTGAGAACTAAGCATTGTGTGCAGAGATTTGCAGCTATCTCCTTTCCTTCAGTTTTTTTGCTAACATTCCTATGTCTGAAACTTGCATTTACACTATAGGAAAGCATTACCGCACATATAGCACCTAACAGTTTAAACATAAATGAAACAACATGGCACATATGATTTCCTTCTCAGAACTAAGCATTGTGTGCAGAGATTTTGCAGCTATCTCCTTTACTTCAGTTTTTGTGCTAACATTCGTGCCTCCAGAACTAGCATTTCCTATACAGGAATGCATAATCGAGGGTATAGCACCTAACTCTTTAAACCTAAATGAAACAACAAGGCACATATGATTTACTTTTGAGAACTAAGCATTGTGTGCAGTGATTTTGCAGCTATCTCCTTTCCTTCAGTTTTTGTGCTAACATTCGTATCTCTAAAAGTAACATTTCCTATATAGGAAAGCGTAACCTAGGGTATAGCACCTAACACTTTAAACCTAAATGAAACAACATGGCACATATGATTTACTTCTGAGAACTACGCATTGTGTGCAGAGATTTTGCAGCTATCTCCTTTCCTTCAATTTTTGTGCTAACATTCCTACATCTGAAACTAGCATTTACACTTTAGGATAGCATAACCGAGGGTATAGCACCTAACTCTTTAAACCTAAATGAAACAACATGGCACAAATGATTTACTTCTGAGAACTAAGAATTGTGTGCAGAGATTTTGCAGCTATCTCCTTTCCTTCAGTTTTTGTGCTAACAAACCTATATCTGAAACTAGCATTTACACTATAGGATAGCATTACCGCGGGTATAGCACCGAACTCTTTAAACCTAAATGAAACAACATGGCACATATGATTTACTTCTGAGAACTAAGCATTGTGCGCAGAGATTTTGCAACTACCTCCTTTCCTTCCGTTTTTGTGCTAACATTCGTATCTCCAGAACTCGCATTTCCTACACAGGAAAGCATAACTGAGGATATAGCACGTAACTCTTTAAACCTAAATGAAACAACATGGCACAAATGATTTACTTCTGAGAACTAAGAATTGTGTGCAGAGATTTTGCAGCTATCTCCTTTCCTTCAGTTTTTGTGCTAACATTCCTATGTCTAAAACTTGAATTTACACTATAGGGAAGCATTACCGCGGGTATAGCACTTATCTGTTTAAACCTAAATGAAACAACATGGCACATATGATTTACTTCTGAGAACTAAGCATTGTCTGCAGAGATTTTGCAGCTATCACCTTTCCTTCATTTTTTGTGCTAACATTCTTATCTCTAAAACTAGCATTTACACTATAGGAAAGCATTACCGCACGTATAGCACCTAACTGTTTAAACCTAAATGAAACAACATGGCACATATGATTTACTTCTCAGAGCTAAGCATTGTGTGCAGAGATTTTGCAGCTATCTCCTTTCCTTCAGTTTTTGTGCTAACATTCGTATCTCTAAAAGTAACATTTCCTATATAGGAAAGCATAACCGAGGGTATAGCACCTAACACTTTAAACCTAAATGAAACAACATGGCACATATGATTTACTTCTGAGAACTACGCATTGTGTGCAGAGATTTTGCAGCTATCTCCTTTCCTTCAGTTTTTGTGCTAACATTCCTACATCTGAAACTAGCATTTACACTATAGGATAGCATAACCGAGGGTATAGCACCTAACTCTTTAAACCTAACTGAAACAACATGGCACATATGATTTACTTCTGAGAACTACGCATTGTGTGCAGAGATTTTGCAGCTATCTCCTTTCCTTCAGCTTTTGTGCTAACATTCATATGTCTAAAACTAGCATTTACACTATAGGAAAGCATTACCGCGGGGATTGCACCTAACTCTTTAAACCTAAATGAAACAACATTGCACATATGATTTACTTCTGAGAACTAAGCATTGTGTGCAGAGATTTTGCAGGTATCTCTTTCTTCAGTTTTTGTGCTAACATTCGTATCTCCGGAACTACCATTTCCTATACAGGAAAGCATAACCGAGGGTATAGCACCTAACTCTTAAAGTTAATGAAACAACATGGCACATAGGATATACTTCTGCGAACTAAGCATTGTGTGCAGAGATTTTGCAGCTATCTCCTTTCCTTCAGTTTTTGTGTTAACATTCGTATCTCCAGACCTAGCATTTCCTTTAAAGGAAAGCATAACCGAGGGAATAGCACCTAACTCTTTAAACCTAAATGAAACAGCATGGCACATATGATTTACTTCTGAGAAGTAAGCATTGTGTGCAGAGATTTGCAGCTATCTCCTTTCCTTCAGTTTTTGTGCTAACATTCCTATGTCTAAAACTAGCATTTACACTAAGGGAAGCATTACCGCGGGTATAGCACCTAACTCTTTAAACATAAATGAAACAAGATGGCACATATCATTTACTTCTGAGAAGTAAGCACTGTGTGCAGAGATTTTGCAGCTGTCTCCTTTCCTTCAGTTTTTGTGCTAACATTCTTATCTCTAAAACTAGCATTTCCTACATAGGAAAGCATAACCGAGGGTAGAGCACCTAAGTCTTAAACCTAAATAAAACACCATGGCATATATGATTTCCTTCTGAGAACTAAGCATTGTGTGCAGAGATTTGCAGCTATCTCCTTTCCTTCAGTTTTTGTGCTAACATTCCTATGTCTCAAACTTGCATTTACACTATAGGAAAGCATTACCGCACGTATAGCACCTAACTGTTTAAACCTAAATGAAACAACATGGCACATATGATTTACTTCTCAGAACTAAGCATTGTGTGCAGAGATTTTGCAGCTATCTACTTTCCTTCAGTTTTTGTGCTAACATTCGTGCCTCCAGAACTAGCATTTCCTATATAGGAATGCATAACCGAGGGTATAGCACCTAACTCTTTAAACCTAAATGAAACAACAAGGCACATATGATTTACTTTTGAGAACTCAGCATTGTGTGCAGAGATTTTGCAGCTATCTCCTTTCCTTCAGTTTTTGTGCTAACATTCGTATCTCTAAAAGTAACATTTCCTATATAGGAAAGCATAACCGAGGGTATAGCACCTAACACTTTAAACCTAAATGAAACAACATGGCACATATGATTTACTTCTGAGAACTACGCATTGTGTGCAGAGATTTTGCAGCTATCTCCTTTCCTTCAGTTTTTGTGCTAACATTCCTACATCTGAAACTAGCATTTACACTATAGGATAGCATAACCGAGGGTATAGCACCTAACTCTTTAAACCTAACTGAAACAACATGGCACATATGATTTACTTCTGAGAACTACGCATTGTGTGCAGAGATTTTGCAGCTATCTCCTTTCCTTCAGCTTTTGTGCTAACATTCATATGTCTAAAACTAGCATTTACACTATAGGAAAGCATTACCGCGGGTATAGCACCTAACTCTTTAAACCTAAATGAAACAACATTGCACATATGATTTACTTCTGAGAACTAAGCATTGTGTGCAGAGATTTTGCAGGTATCTCCTTTCCTTCAGTTTTTGTGCTAACATTCGTATCTCCGGAACTACCATTTCCTATACAGGAAAGCATAACCGAGGGTATAGCACCTAACTCTTAAACTTAATGAAACAACATGGCACATATGATATACTTCTGAGAACTAAGCATTGTGTGCAGAGATTTTGCAGCTATCTCCTTTCCTTCAGTTTTTGTGCTAACATTCGTATCTCCAGAACTAGCATTTCCTATAAAGGAAAGCATAACCGAGGGTATAGCACCTAACTCTTTAAACCTAAATGAAACAACATGGCACATATGATTTACTTCTGAGAACTACGCATTGTGTGCAGAGATTTTGCAGCTATCTCCTTTCCTTCAGTTTTTGTGCTAACATTCCTACATCTGAAACTAGCATTTACACTATAGAATAGCATAACCGAGGGTACAGCACCAAACTCTTTAAACCTAACTGAAACAACATGGCACATAAGATTTACTTCTGAGAACTAAGCATTGTGTGCAGAGATTTTGCAGCTATCTCCTTTCCTTCAGTTTTTGTGCTAACATTCGTATCTCCAGAACTAGCATTTCCTATACAGGAAAGCATAACCGAGGGTATAGCACATAACTCTTTAAACCTAAATGAAACAACATGGCACATATGATTTACTTCTGAGAACTCAGCATTGTGTGCAGAGATTTTGCAGCTATCTCCTTTCCTTCAGTTTTTGTGCTAACATTCGTACCTCCAGAACTAGCATTTCCTATACAGGAAAGCATAACCGAGGGTATAGGACCTAACTCTTAAACCTAAATAAAACAGCACAGCACATATGATTTACTTCTGAGAACTAAGCATTGTGTGCAGAGGTTTTGCAGCTATCTCCTTTCCTTCAGTTTCTGTGCTAACATTCTTATCTCTAAAACTAGCATTTACACTATAGGAAAGAAGTACAGCGGGTATAGCACCTAACTCTTTAAACCTAAATCAAACAACATTGCACATATGATTTACTTCTGAGAACTAAGCATTGTGTGCAGAGATTTTGCAGCTATCTCCTTTCCTTCAGTTTTTGTCCTAACATTCGTATCTCTAAACCTAGCATTTCCTATATAGGAAAGCATAACCTAGGGTATAGCACCTAACTCTTTAAACCTAAATGAAACAACATGGCACATATGATTTACTTCTGAGAACTAAGCATTGTGTGCAGAGATTTTGCAGCTATCTAATTTCCTTCAGTTTTTGTGCTAACATTCGTATCTCTAAAAGTAGCATTTCCTATATAGGAAAGCATAACCGAGGGTATAGCACCTAACACTTTAAACCTAAATGAAACAACATGGCACATATGATTTACTTCTGAGAACTACGCATTGGGTGCAGAGATTTTGCAGCTATCTCCTTTCCTTCAGTTTTTGTGCTAACTTTCCTACATCTGAAACTAGCCTTTACACTATAGGATAGCATAACCGAGGGTATAGCACCTAACTCTTTAAACCTAACTGAAACAACATGGCACATATGATTTACTTCTGAGAAGTAAGCACTGTGTGCAGAGATTTTGCAGCTATCTCCTTTCCTTCAGTTTTTGTGCTAACATTCGTGCCTCCAGAACTAGCATTTCCTATACAGGAATGCATAACCGAGGGTATAGCACCTAACTCTTTAAACCTAAATGAAACAACAAGGCACATATGATTTACTTTTGAGAACTAAGCATTGTGTGCAGAGATTTTGCAGCTATCTCCTTTCCTTCAGTTTTTGTGCTAACATTCGTATCTCTAAAAGTAACATTTCCTATATAGGAAAGCATAACCGAGGGTATAGCACCTAACACTTTAAACCTAAATGAAACAACATGGCACATATGATTTACTTCTGAGAACTACACATTGTGTGCAGAGATTTTGCAGCTATCTCCTTTCCTTCAGTTTTTGTGCTAACATTCCTATGTCTAAAACAAGCATTTACACTATAGGAAAGCATTACCGCGGGTATAGCACCTAACTCTTTAAACATAAATGAAACAAGATGGCACATATCATTTACTTCTGAGAAGTAAGCACTGTGTGCAGAGATTTTGCAGCTGTCTCCTTTCCTTCAGTTTTTGTGCTAACATTCGTGTCTCTAAAACTAGCATTTCCTACATAGGAAAGCATAACCGAGGGTAGAGCACCTAACTCTTAAACCTAAATAAAACAGCATGGCATATATGATTTCCTTCTGAGAACTAAGCATTGTGTGCAGAGATTTGCAGCTATCTCCTTTCCTTCAGTTTTTGTGCTAACATTCCTATGTCTCAAACTTGCATTTACACTCTAGGAAAGCATTACCGCACGTATAGCACCTAACTGTTTAAACCTAAATGAAACAACATGGCACATATGATTTACTTCTCAGAGCTAAGCATTGTGTGCAGAGATTTTGCAGCTATCTCCTTTCCTTCAGTTTTTGTGCTAACGTTCATATCTCTAAAAGTAACATTTCCTATATAGGAAAGCATAATCGAGGGTATAGCACCTAACACTTTAAACCTAAATGAAACAACATTGCACATATGATTTACTTCTGAGAACTACGCATTGTGTGCAGAGATTTTGCAGCTATCTCCTTTCCTTCAGTTTTTGTGCTAACATTCCTACGTCTGAAACTAGCATTTACACTATAGGATAGCATAACCGAGGGTATAGCACCTAACTGTTTAAACCTAACTGAAACAACATGGCACATATGATTTACTTCTGAGAACTACGCATTGTGTGCAGAGATTTTGCAGCTATCTCCTTTCCTTCAGTTTTGTGCTAACATTCATATGTCTAAAACTAGCATTTACACTATAGGAAAGCATTACCGCGGGTATAGCACCTAACTCTTTAAACCTAAATGAAACAACATTGCACATATGATTTACATCTGAGAACTAAGCATTGTGTGCAGAGATTTTGCAGGTATCTCCTTTCCTTCAGTTTTTGTGCTAACATTCGTATCTCCGGAACTACCTTTTCCTATACAGGAAAGCATAACCGAGGGTATAGCACCTAACTCTTAAACTTAATGAAACAACATGGCACATATGATATACTTCTGAGAACTAAGCATTGTGTGCAGAGATTTTGCAGCTATCTCCTTTCCTTCAGTTTTTGTGCTAACATTCGTATCTCCAGAACTAGCATTTCCTATGAAGGAAAGCATAACCGAGGGTATAGCACCTAACTCTTTAAACCTAAATGAAACAGCATGGCACATATGATTTACTTCTGAGAAGTAAGCATTGTGTGTAGAGATTTGCAGCTATCTCCTTTCCTTCAGTTTTTGTGCTAACATTCATATGTCTAAAACTAGCATTTACACTATAGGAAAGCATTACCGCGGGTATAGCACCTAACTCTTTAAACCTAAATGAAACAACATTGCACATATGATTTACTTCTGAGAACTAAGCATTGTGTGTAGAGGTTTTGCAGCTACCTCCTTTCCTTCAGTTTTTGTGCTAACATTCGTGTCTATAAAACTAGCATTTCCTATATAGGAAAGCATAACCTAGGGTATAGCACCTAACTCTTTAAACGTACATGAAACAACATGGCACATATGATTTACTTCTGAGAACTAAGCATTGTGTGCAGAGATTTTGCAGCTATCTCCTTTCCTTCAGTTTTTTGCTAACATTCTTATCTCTAAAACTAGCATTTCATATATAGGAAACCATCACAGAGGTTATAGCACCTAACTCTTTAAACCTAAATGAAACAACATGGCACATTTGATTTACTTCTGAGAACTACGCATTGTGTGCAGAGATTTTGCAGCTATCTCCTTTCCTTCAGTTTTTGTGCTAACATTCGTATCTCCAGAACAAGCATTTCATATACAGGAAAGCATAACCGAGGGTATAGCACCTAACTCTTTAAACGTAAATTAAACAACATCGCACATATGGTTTACTTCTGAGAACTAAGCATTGTGTGCAGAGATTTTGCAGCTATCTCCTTTCCTTCAGTTTTTGTGCTAACATTCGTATCTCTAAAACTAGCATTTCCTATATAGGAAAGCATTACCGCGGGTATAGCACCTAACACTTTAAACCTAAATGAAACAACATGGCACATATGATTTTCTTCTGAGATCTAAACATTGTGTGCAGAGACTTTGCAGCTATCTCCTTTCCTTTAGTTTTTGTGCTAACAAACCTATATCTGAAACTAGCATATACACTACAGGATAGCATTACCGCGGGTATAGCACCGAACTCTTTAAACCTAAATGAAACAACATGGCACATATGATTTACTTCTGAGAACTAAGCATTGTCTGCAGAGATTTTGCAGCTATCTCCTTTCCTTCAGTTTTTGTGCTAACATTCCTTTGTCTAAAACTAGCATTTACACTATAGGAAAGCATTACCGCGGGTATGGCACCTAACTCTTTAAACATAAATGAAACAAGATGGCACATATCATTTACTTCTGAGAAGTAAGCACTGTGTGCAGAGATTTTGCAGCTGTCTCCTTTCCTTCAGTTTTTCTGCTAACATTCTTATCTCTAAAACTAGCATTTCCTACATAGGAAAGCATAACCGAGGGTAGAGCACCTAAGTCTTAAACCTAAATAAAACACCATGGCATATATGATTTCCTTCTGAGAACTAAGCATTGTGTGCAGAGATTTGCAGCTATCTCCTTTCCTTCAGTTTTTGTGCTAACATTCCTATGTCTCAAACTTGCATTTACACTATAGGAAAGCATTACCGCACGTATAGCACCTAACTGTTTAAACCTAAATGAAACAACATGGCACATATGATTTACTTCTCAGAACTAAGCATTGTGTGCAGAGATTTTGCAGCTATCTCCTTTCCTACAGTTTTTGTGCTAACATTCGTGCCTCCAGAACTAGCATTTCCTATACAGGAATGCATAACCGAGGGTATAGCACCTAACTCTTTAAACCTAAATGAAACAACAAGGCACATATGATTTACTTTTGAGAACTAAGCATTGTGTGCAGAGATTTTGCAGCTATCTCCTTTCCTTCAGTTTTTGTGCTAACATTCGTATCTCTAAAAGTAACATTTCCTATATAGGAAAGCATATCCGAGGGTATAGCACCTAACACTTTAAACCTAAATGAAACAACATGGCACATATGATTTACTTCTGAGAACTACACATTGTGTGCAGAGATTTTGCAGCTATCTCCTTTCCTTCAGTTTTTGTGCTAACATTCCTATGTCTAAAACAAGCATTTACACTATAGGAAAGCATTACCGCGGGTATAGCACCTAACTCTTTAAACATAAATGAAACAAGATGGCACATATCATTTACTTCTGAGAAGTAAGCACTGTGTGCAGAGATTTTGCAGCTGTCTCCTTTCCTTCAGTTTTTGTGCTAACATTCGTGTCTCTAAAACTAGCATTTCCTACATAGGAAAGCATAACCGAGGGTAGAGCACCTAACTCTTAAACATAAATAAAACAGCATGGCATATATGATTTCCTTCTGAGAACTAAGCATTGTGTGCAGAGATTTGCAGCTATCTCCTTTCCTTCAGTTTTTGTGCTAACATTCCTATGTCTCAAACTTGCATTTACACTCTAGGAAAGCATTACCGCACGTATAGCACCTAACTGTTTAAACCTAAATGAAACAACATGGCACATATGATTTACTTCTCAGAGCTAAGCATTGTGTGCAGAGATTTTGCAGCTATCTCCTTTCCTTCAGTTTTTGTGCTAACATTCATATCTCTAAAAGTAACATTTCCTATATAGGAAAGCATAACCGAGGGTATAGCACCTAACACTTTAAACCTAAATGAAACAACATTGCACATATGATTTACTTCTGAGAACTACGCATTGTGTGCAGAGATTTTGCAGCTATCTCCTTTCCTTCAGTTTTTGTGCTAACATTCCTACATCTGAAACTAGCATTTACACTATAGGATAGCATAACCGAGGGTATAGCACCTAACTGTTTAAACCTAACTGAAACAACATGGCACATATGATTTACTTCTGAGAACTACGCATTGTGTGCAGAGATTTTGCAGCTATCTCCTTTCCTTCAGTTTTGTGCTAACATTCATATGTCTAAAACTAGCATTTACACTATAGGAAAGCATTACCGCGGGTATAGCACCTAACTCTTTAAACCTAAATGAAACAACATTGCACATATGATTTACATCTGAGAACTAAGCATTGTGTGCAGAGATTTTGCAGGTATCTCCTTTCCTTCAGTTTTTGTGCTAACATTCGTATCTCCGGAACTACCTTTTCCTATACAGGAAAGCATAACCGAGGGTATAGCACCTAACTCTTAAACTTAATGAAACAACATGGCACATATGATATACTTCTGAGAACTAAGCATTGTGTGCAGAGATTTTGCAGCTATCTCCTTTCCTTCAGTTTTTGTGCTAACATTCGTATCTCCAGAACTAGCATTTCCTATGAAGGAAAGCATAACCGAGGGTATAGCACCTAACTCTTTAAACCTAAATGAAACAGCATGGCACATATGATTTACTTCTGAGAAGTAAGCATTGTGTGTAGAGATTTGCAGCTATCTCCTTTCCTTCAGTTTTTGTGCTAACATTCATATGTCTAAAACTAGCATTTACACTATAGGAAAGCATTACCGCGGGTATAGCACCTAACTCTTTAAACCTAAATGAAACAACATTGCACATATGATTTACTTCTGAGAACTAAGCATTGTGTGTAGAGGTTTTGCAGCTACCTCCTTTCCTTCAGTTTTTGTGCTAACATTCGTGTCTATAAAACTAGCATTTCCTATATAGGAAAGCATAACCTAGGGTATAGCACCTAACTCTTTAAACGTACATGAAACAACATGGCACATATGATTTACTTCTGAGAACTAAGCATTGTGTGCAGAGATTTTGCAGCTATCTCCTTTCCTTCAGTTTTTTGCTAACATTCTTATCTCTAAAACTAGCATTTCATATATAGGAAACCATCACAGAGGTTATAGCACCTAACTCTTTAAACCTAAATGAAACAACATGGCACATTTGATTTACTTCTGAGAACTACGCATTGTGTGCAGAGATTTTGCAGCTATCTCCTTTCCTTCAGTTTTTGTGCTAACATTCGTATCTCCAGAACAAGCATTTCATATACAGGAAAGCATAACCGAGGGTATAGCACCTAACTCTTTAAACGTAAATTAAACAACATCGCACATATGGTTTACTTCTGAGAACTAAGCATTGTGTGCAGAGATTTTGCAGCTATCTCCTTTCCTTCAGTTTTTGTGCTAACATTCGTATCTCTAAAACTAGCATTTCCTATATAGGAAAGCATTACCGCGGGTATAGCACCTAACACTTTAAACCTAAATGAAACAACATGGCACATATGATTTTCTTCTGAGATCTAAACATTGTGTGCAGAGACGTTGCAGCTATCTCCTTTCCTTTAGTTTTTGTGCTAACAAACCTATATCTGAAACTAGCATATACACTACAGGATAGCATTACCGCGGGTATAGCACCGAACTCTTTAAACCTAAATGAAACAACATGGCACATATGATTTACTTCTGAGAACTAAGCATTGTCTGCAGAGATTTTGCAGCTATCTCCTTTCCTTCAGTTTTTGTGCTAACATTCTTATCTCTAAAACTAGCATTTCCTATAAAGGAAAGCATAACCGAGGGTATAGCACCTAACTCTTTAAACCTAAATGAAACAACATGGCACATATGATTTACTTCTGAGAACTACGCATTGTGTGCAGAGATTTTGCAGCTATCTCCTTTCCTTAAGTTTTTGTGCTAACATTCGTATCTCTAAAAGTAGCATTTCCTATATAGGAAAGCATAACCGAGGGTATAGCACCTAACTCTTTAACCTAAATGAAACAACATGGCACATATGATTTACTTCTGAGAACTACGCATTGTGTGCAGAGATTTTGCAGCTATCTCCTTTCCTTCAGTTTTTGTGCTAACATTCCTATGTCTCAAACTTGCATTTACACTATAGGAAGGCATTACCGCACGTATAGCACCTAACTGTTTAAACCTAAATGAAACAACATGGCACATATGATTTACTTCTCAGAACTAAGCATTGTGTGCAGAGATTTTGCAGCTATCTCCTTTCCTTCAGTTTTTGTGCTAACATTCGTATCTCTAAAACTAGCATTTACACTATAGGAAAGCAGTACCGCGGGTATAGCACCCAACTCTTTAAACCTAAATCAAACAACATTGCACATATGATTTACTTCTGAGAACTAAGCATTGTGTGCAGAGATTTTGCAGCTATCTCCTTTCCTTCAGTTTTTGTCCTAACATTCCTATCTCTAAACCTAGCATTTCCTATATAGGAAAGCATAACCTAGGGTATAGCACCTAACTCTTTAAACCTAAATGAAACAACATGGCACATATGATTTACTCCTGAGAACTAAGCATTGTGTGTAGAGATTTTGCAGCTATCTCCTTTCCTTCATTTTTTGTGCTAACATTCGTATCTCTAAAAGTAGCATTTCCGATATAGGAAAGCATAACCGAGGGTATAGCACCTAACTCTTTAAACCTAAATGAAACAACATGGCACATATGATTTACTTCTGAGAACTACGCATTGTGTGCAGAGATTTTGCAGCTATCTCCTTTCCTTCAGTTTTTGTGCTAACATTCCTATGTCTAAAACTAGCATTTACACTATAGGAAAGCATTACCGCGGGTATAGCACCTAACTCTTTAAACATAAATGAAACAAGATGGCACATATCATTTACTTCTGAGAAGTAAGCACTGTGTGCAGAGATTTTGCAGCTGTCTCCTTTCCTTCAGTTTTTGTGCTAACATTCGTATCTCTAAAACGAGCATTTCCTACATAGGAAAGCATAACCGAGGGTAGAGCACCGAACTCATAAACCTAAATAAAAAAGCATGGCATATATGATTTCCTTCTGAGAACTAAGCATTGTGTGCAGCGATTTGCAGCTATCTCCTTTCCTTCAGTTTTTGTGCTAACATTCCTATGTCTCAAACTTGCATTTACAGCATAGGAAAGCATTACCGCACATATAGCACCTAACAGTTTAAACATAAATGAAACAACATGGCACATATATTTTACTTCTCAGAACTAAGCATTGTGTGCAGATATTTTGCAGCTATCTCCTTTCCTTCAGTTTTTGTGCTAACATTCGTGCCTCCAGAACTAGCATTTCCTATACAGGAATGCATAACCGAGGGTATAGCACCTAACTCTTTAAATCTAAATGAAACAACAAGGCACATATGATTTACTTCTGAGAACTAAGCATTGTGTGCAGAGATTTTGCAGCTATCTCCTTTCCTTCAGTTTTTGTGCTAACATTCGTATTTCTAAAAGTAACATTTCTTATATAGGAAAGCATAACCGAGGGTATAGCACCTAACACTTTAAACCTAAATGAAACAACATGGCACATATGATTTACTTCTGATAACTACGCATTGTGTGCAGAGATTTTGCAGCTATCTCCTTTCCTTCAGTTTTTGTGCTAACATTCCTACATCTGAAACTAGCATTTACACTATAGGATAGCATAACCGAGGGTATAGCACCTAACTCTTTAAACCTAACTGAAACAACATGGCACATATGATTTACTTCTGAGAACTAAGCATTGTGTGCAGAGATTTTGCAGCTATCTCCTTTCCTTCAGTTTTTGTGCTAACATTCGTATCTCCAGAACTAGCATTTCCTATACAGGAAAGCATAACCGAGGGTATAGGACCTAACTCTTAAACCTAAATAAAACAGCACAGCACATATGATTATCTTCTGAGAACTAAGCATTGTGTGCAGAGATTTTGCAGCTATCTCCTTTCCTTCAGTTTTTGTGCTAACATTCGTATCTCCAGAAGTAGCATTTCCTATACAGGAAAGCATAACCGAGGGTATAGGACCTAACTCTTAAACCTAAATAAAACAGCACAGCACATATGATTTACTTCTGAGAACTAAGCATTGTGTGCAGAGATTTTGCAGCTATCTCCTTTCCTTCAGTTTTTGTGCTAACATTCTTATCTCTAAAACCAGCATTTACACTATAGGAAAGCATTACAGCGGGTATAGCACCTAACTCTTTAAACCTAAATCAAACAACATTGCACATATGATTTACTTCTGAGAACTAAGCATTGTGTGCAGAGATTTTGCAGCTATCTCCTTTCCTTCAGTTTTTGTGCTAACATTCGTATCTCTAAACCTAGCATTTCCTATATAGGAAAGCATAACCTAGGGTATAGCACCTAACTCTTTAAACCTAAATGAAACAACATGGCACATATGATTTACTTCTGAGAACTACGCATTGTGTGCAGAGATTTTGCAGCTATCTCCTTTCCTTCAGTTTTTGTGCTAACATTCCTATGTCTAAAACTAGCATTTACACTATAGGAAAGCATTACCGCGGGTATAGCACCTAACTCTTTAAACATAAATGAAACAAGATGGCACATATCATTTACTTCTGAGAAGTAAGCACTGTGTGCAGAGATTTTGCAGCTGTCTCCTTTCCTTCAGTTTTTGTGCTAACATTCGTATCTCTAAAACTAGCATTTCCTACATAGGAAAGCATAACCGAGGGTAGAGCACCTAACTCTTAAACCTAAATAAAACAGCATGGCATATATGATTTCCTTCTGAGAACTAAGCATTGTGTGCAGAGGTTTTGCAGCTATCTCCTTTCCTTCAGTTTCTGTGCTAACATTCTTATCTCTAAAACTAGCATTTACACTATAGGAAAGAAGTACAGCGGGTATAGCACCTAACTCTTTAAACCTAAATCAAACAACATTGCACATATGATTTACTTCTGAGAACTAAGCATTGTGTGCAGAGATTTTGCAGCTATCTCCTTTCCTTCAGTTTTTGTCCTAACATTCGTATCTCTAAACCTAGCATTTCCTATATAGGAAAGCATAACCTAGGGTATAGCACCTAACTCTTTAAACCTAAATGAAACAACATGGCACATATGATTTACTTCTGAGAACTAAGCATTGTGTGCAGAGATTTTGCAGCTATCTAATTTCCTTCAGTTTTTGTGCTAACATTCGTATCTCTAAAAGTAGCATTTCCTATATAGGAAAGCATAACCGAGGGTATAGCACCTAACACTTTAAACCTAAATGAAACAACATGGCACATATGATTTACTTCTGAGAACTACGCATTGGGTGCAGAGATTTTGCAGCTATCTCCTTTCCTTCAGTTTTTGTGCTAACTTTCCTACATCTGAAACTAGCCTTTACACTATAGGATAGCATAACCGAGGGTATAGCACCTAACTCTTTAAACCTAACTGAAACAACATGGCACATATGATTTACTTCTGAGAAGTAAGCACTGTGTGCAGAGATTTTGCAGCTATCTCCTTTCCTTCAGTTTTTGTGCTAACATTCTTGCCTCCAGAACTAGCATTTCCTATACAGGAATGCATAACCGAGGGTATAGCACCTAACTCTTTAAACCTAAATGAAACAACAAGGCACATATGATTTACTTTTGAGAACTAAGCATTGTGTGCAGAGATTTTGCAGCTATCTCCTTTCCTTCAGTTTTTGTGCTAACATTCGTATCTCTAAAAGTAACATTTCCTATATAGGAAAGCATAACCGAGGGTATAGCACCTAACACTTTAAACCTAAATGAAACAACATGGCACATATGATTTACTTCTGAGAACTACACATTGTGTGCAGAGATTTTGCAGCTATCTCCTTTCCTTCAGTTTTTGTGCTAACATTCCTATGTCTAAAACAAGCATTTACACTATAGGAAAGCATTACCGCGGGTATAGCACCTAACTCTTTAAACATAAATGAAACAAGATGGCACATATCATTTACTTCTGAGAAGTAAGCACTGTGTGCAGAGATTTTGCAGCTGTCTCCTTTCCTTCAGTTTTTGTGCTAACATTCGTGTCTCTAAAACTAGCATTTCCTACATAGGAAAGCATAACCGAGGGTAGAGCACCTAACTCTTAAACCTAAATAAAACAGCATGGCATATATGATTTCCTTCTGAGAACTAAGCATTGTGTGCAGAGATTTGCAGCTATCTCCTTTCCTTCAGTTTTTGTGCTAACATTCCTATGTCTCAAACTTGCATTTACACTCTAGGAAAGCATTACCGCACGTATAGCACCTAACTGTTTAAACCTAAATGAAACAACATGGCACATATGATTTACTTCTCAGAGCTAAGCATTGTGTGCAGAGATTTTGCAGCTATCTCCTTTCCTTCAGTTTTTGTGCTAACGTTCATATCTCTAAAAGTAACATTTCCTATATAGGAAAGCATAATCGAGGGTATAGCACCTAACACTTTAAACCTAAATGAAACAACATTGCACATATGATTTACTTCTGAGAACTACGCATTGTGTGCAGAGATTTTGCAGCTATCTCCTTTCCTTCAGTTTTTGTGCTAACATTCCTACATCTGAAACTAGCATTTACACTATAGGATAGCATAACCGAGGGTATAGCACCTAACTGTTTAAACCTAACTGAAACAACATGGCACATATGATTTACTTCTGAGAACTACGCATTGTGTGCAGAGATTTTGCAGCTATCTCCTTTCCTTCAGTTTTGTGCTAACATTCATATGTCTAAAACTAGCATTTACACTATAGGAAAGCATTACCGCGGGTATAGCACCTAACTCTTTAAACCTAAATGAAACAACATTGCACATATGATTTACATCTGAGAACTAAGCATTGTGTGCAGAGATTTTGCAGGTATCTCCTTTCCTTCAGTTTTTGTGCTAACATTCGTATCTCCGGAACTACCTTTTCCTATACAGGAAAGCATAACCGAGGGTATAGCACCTAACTCTTAAACTTAATGAAACAACATGGCACATATGATATACTTCTGAGAACTAAGCATTGTGTGCAGAGATTTTGCAGCTATCTCCTTTCCTTCAGTTTTTGTGCTAACATTCGTATCTCCAGAACTAGCATTTCCTATGAAGGAAAGCATAACCGAGGGTATAGCACCTAACTCTTTAAACCTAAATGAAACAGCATGGCACATATGATTTACT
Source organism: Dasypus novemcinctus (assembly GCF_030445035.2). NCBI lineage: Eukaryota > Metazoa > Chordata > Mammalia > Cingulata > Dasypodidae > Dasypus > Dasypus novemcinctus. The sequence goes on along the minus strand of NW_026688461.1, from coordinate 29,034 downwards.
TCTGAGAAGTAAGCATTGTGTGTAGAGATTTGCAGCTATCTCCTTTCCTTCAGTTTTTGTGCTAACATTCATATGTCTAAAACTAGCATTTACACTATAGGAAAGCATTACCGCGGGTATAGCACCTAACTCTTTAAACCTAAATGAAACAACATTGCACATATGATTTACTTCTGAGAACTAAGCATTGTGTGTAGAGGTTTTGCAGCTACCTCCTTTCCTTCAGTTTTTGTGCTAACATTCGTGTCTATAAAACTAGCATTTCCTATATAGGAAAGCATAACCTAGGGTATAGCACCTAACTCTTTAAACGTACATGAAACAACATGGCACATATGATTTACTTCTGAGAACTAAGCATTGTGTGCAGAGATTTTGCAGCTATCTCCTTTCCTTCAGTTTTTTGCTAACATTCTTATCTCTAAAACTAGCATTTCATATATAGGAAACCATCACAGAGGTTATAGCACCTAACTCTTTAAACCTAAATGAAACAACATGGCACATTTGATTTACTTCTGAGAACTACGCATTGTGTGCAGAGATTTTGCAGCTATCTCCTTTCCTTCAGTTTTTGTGCTAACATTCGTATCTCCAGAACAAGCATTTCATATACAGGAAAGCATAACCGAGGGTATAGCACCTAACTCTTTAAACGTAAATTAAACAACATCGCACATATGGTTTACTTCTGAGAACTAAGCATTGTGTGCAGAGATTTTGCAGCTATCTCCTTTCCTTCAGTTTTTGTGCTAACATTCGTATCTCTAAAACTAGCATTTCCTATATAGGAAAGCATTACCGCGGGTATAGCACCTAACACTTTAAACCTAAATGAAACAACATGGCACATATGATTTTCTTCTGAGATCTAAACATTGTGTGCAGAGACTTTGCAGCTATCTCCTTTCCTTTAGTTTTTGTGCTAACAAACCTATATCTGAAACTAGCATATACACTACAGGATAGCATTACCGCGGGTATAGCACCGAACTCTTTAAACCTAAATGAAACAACATGGCACATATGATTTACTTCTGAGAACTAAGCATTGTCTGCAGAGATTTTGCAGCTATCTCCTTTCCTTCAGTTTTTGTGCTAACATTCTTATCTCTAAAACTAGCATTTCCTATAAAGGAAAGCATAACCGAGGGTATAGCACCTAACTCTTTAAACCTAAATGAAACAACATGGCACATATGATTTACTTCTGAGAACTACGCATTGTGTGCAGAGATTTTGCAGCTATCTCCTTTCCTTAAGTTTTTGTGCTAACATTCGTATCTCTAAAAGTAGCATTTCCTATATAGGAAAGCATAACCGAGGGTATAGCACCTAACTCTTTAACCTAAATGAAACAACATGGCACATATGATTTACTTCTGAGAACTACGCATTGTGTGCAGAGATTTTGCAGCTATCTCCTTTCCTTCAGTTTTTGTGCTAACATTCCTATGTCTCAAACTTGCATTTACACTATAGGAAGGCATTACCGCACGTATAGCACCTAACTGTTTAAACCTAAATGAAACAACATGGCACATATGATTTACTTCTCAGAACTAAGCATTGTGTGCAGAGATTTTGCAGCTATCTCCTTTCCTTCAGTTTTTGTGCTAACATTCGTATCTCTAAAACTAGCATTTACACTATAGGAAAGCAGTACCGCGGGTATAGCACCCAACTCTTTAAACCTAAATCAAACAACATTGCACATATGATTTACTTCTGAGAACTAAGCATTGTGTGCAGAGATTTTGCAGCTATCTCCTTTCCTTCAGTTTTTGTCCTAACATTCCTATCTCTAAACCTAGCATTTCCTATATAGGAAAGCATAACCTAGGGTATAGCACCTAACTCTTTAAACCTAAATGAAACAACATGGCACATATGATTTACTCCTGAGAACTAAGCATTGTGTGTAGAGATTTTGCAGCTATCTCCTTTCCTTCATTTTTTGTGCTAACATTCGTATCTCTAAAAGTAGCATTTCCGATATAGGAAAGCATAACCGAGGGTATAGCACCTAACTCTTTAAACCTAAATGAAACAACATGGCACATATGATTTACTTCTGAGAACTACGCATTGTGTGCAGAGATTTTGCAGCTATCTCCTTTCCTTCAGTTTTTGTGCTAACATTCCTATGTCTAAAACTAGCATTTACACTATAGGAAAGCATTACCGCGGGTATAGCACCTAACTCTTTAAACATAAATGAAACAAGATGGCACATATCATTTACTTCTGAGAAGTAAGCACTGTGTGCAGAGATTTTGCAGCTGTCTCCTTTCCTTCAGTTTTTGTGCTAACATTCGTATCTCTAAAACGAGCATTTCCTACATAGGAAAGCATAACCGAGGGTAGAGCACCGAACTCATAAACCTAAATAAAAAAGCATGGCATATATGATTTCCTTCTGAGAACTAAGCATTGTGTGCAGCGATTTGCAGCTATCTCCTTTCCTTCAGTTTTTGTGCTAACATTCCTATGTCTCAAACTTGCATTTACAGCATAGGAAAGCATTACCGCACATATAGCACCTAACAGTTTAAACATAAATGAAACAACATGGCACATATATTTTACTTCTCAGAACTAAGCATTGTGTGCAGATATTTTGCAGCTATCTCCTTTCCTTCAGTTTTTGTGCTAACATTCGTGCCTCCAGAACTAGCATTTCCTATACAGGAATGCATAACCGAGGGTATAGCACCTAACTCTTTAAATCTAAATGAAACAACAAGGCACATATGATTTACTTCTGAGAACTAAGCATTGTGTGCAGAGATTTTGCAGCTATCTCCTTTCCTTCAGTTTTTGTGCTAACATTCGTATTTCTAAAAGTAACATTTCTTATATAGGAAAGCATAACCGAGGGTATAGCACCTAACACTTTAAACCTAAATGAAACAACATGGCACATATGATTTACTTCTGATAACTACGCATTGTGTGCAGAGATTTTGCAGCTATCTCCTTTCCTTCAGTTTTTGTGCTAACATTCCTACATCTGAAACTAGCATTTACACTATAGGATAGCATAACCGAGGGTATAGCACCTAACTCTTTAAACCTAACTGAAACAACATGGCACATATGATTTACTTTTGAGAACTAAGCATTGTGTGCAGAGATTTTGCAGCTATCTCCTTTCCTTCAGTTTTTGTGCTAACATTCGTATCTCTAAAACTAGCATTTCATATATAGGAAAGCTTCATAGAGGTTATAGCACCTAACTCTTTAAACCTAAATGAAAGAACATGGCACATATGATTTACTTCTGAGATCTAAACGTTGTGTGCAGAGATTTTGCAGCTATCTCCTTTCCTTTAGTTTTTGTGCTAACAAACCTATATCTGAAACTAGCATTTACACTATAGGATAGCATTACCGCGGGTTTAGCACCGAACTCTTTAAACCTAAAAGAAACAACATGGCACATATGATTTACTTCTGAGAACTAAGCATTGTGCGCAGAGATTTTGCAACTACCTCCTTTCCTTCAGTTTTTGTGCTAACATTCGTATCTCCAGAACTAGCATTTCCTACACAGGAAAGCATAACTGAGGGTATAGCACCTAACTCTTTAAACCTAAATGAAACAACATGGCACATATGATTTACTTCTGAGAACTAAGAATTGTGTGCAGAGATTTTGCAGCTATCTCCTTTCCTTCAGTTTTTGTGCTAACATTCCTATGTCTAAAACTTGCATTTACACTATAGGAAAGCATTACCGCGGGTATAGCACTTATCTGTTTAAACCTAAATGAAACATCATGGCACATATGATTTACTTCTGAGAACTAAGCTTTGTGTGCAGAGATTTTGCAGCTATCTCCTTTCCTTCAGTTTTTGTGCTAACATTCGTACCTCCAGAACTAGCATCCTATACAGGAAAGCATAACCGAGGGTATAGCACATAACTCTTTAAACCTAAATGAAACAACATGGCACGTATGATTTACTTCTGAGAACTAAGCATTGTGTGCAAAGAATTTGCAGCTATCTCCTTTCCTTCAGTTTTTGTGCTAACATTCGTATCTCCAGAACTAGCATTTCCTATACAGGAAAGCATAACCGAGGGTATAGGACCTAACTCTTAAACCTAAATAAAACAGCACAGCACATATGATTTACTTCTGAGAACTAAGCATTTTGTGCAGAGATTTTGCAGCTATCTCCTTTCCTTCAGTTTTTGTGCTAACATTCTTAACTCTAAAACTAGCAATTCCTATAAAGGAAAGCATAACCGAGGGTATAGCACCTAACTCTTTAAACCTAAATGAAACAACATGGCACATATGATTTACTTCTGAGACCTACGCATTGTGTGTAGAGATTTTGCAGCTATCTCCTTTCCTTCAGTTTTTGTGCTAACATTCATATGTCTAAAACTAGCATTTATACTATAGGAAAGCATTACCGCGGGTTTAGCACCTAACTCTTTAAACCTAAATCAAACAACATGGCACATATGATTTACTTCTGGGAACTAAGCATTGTGTGTAGAGATTTTGCAGCTATCTCCTTTCCTTCAGTTTTTGTGCTAACATTCGTATCTATAAAACTAGCATTTCCTATATAGGAAAGCATAACCTAGGGTATAGCACCTAACTCTTTAAACCTAAATGAAACAACATGGCACATATGATTTACTTCTGAGAACTAAGCATTGTGTGCAGAGATTTTGCAGCTATCTCCTTTCCTTCAGTTTTTGTGCTAACATTCGTATCTCTAAAACTAGCATTTCATATATAGGAAAGCTTCTCAGAGGTTATAGCACCTAACTCTTTAAACCTAAATGAAACAACATGGCACATATGATTTACTTCTGAGAACTAAGCATTGTGTGCAGAGATTTTGCAGCTATCTCCTTTACTTCAGTTTTTGTGCTAACATTCGTATCTCCAGAACTAGCATTTCCTATACAGGAAAGCATAACCGAGGGTATAGCACCTAACTCTTTAAACCTAAATTAAACAACATCGCACAAATGATTTACTTCGGAGAACTAAGCATTGTGGGCAGATATTTTGCAGCTATCTCCTTTACTTCAGTTTTTGTGCTAACATTCGTATCTCCAGAACTAGCATTTCCTATACAGGAAAGCAACACCGCGGGTATAGCACCTAACTCTTTAAACCTAAATGAAACAACATTGCACATATGATTTACTTCTGAGAACTAAGCATTTGGTGCAGAGATTTTGCAGGTATCTCCTTTCCTTCAGTTTTTGTGCTAACATTCGTATCTCCGGAACTAGCATTTCCTATACAGGAAAGCATAACCGAGGGTATAGCACATAACTCTTAAACTTAGTGAAACAACATGGCACATATAATATACTTCTGATAACTAAGCATTGTGTGCAGAGATTTTGCAGCAATCTCCTTTCCTTCAGTTTTTGTGATAACATTCGTATCTCCAGAACTAGCATTTCCTATACACGGAAAGCATAACCGAGGGTATAGCACCTAACTCTTTAAACCTAAATTAAACAGCATCGCACATATGATTTACTTCGGAGAACTAAGCATTGTGTGCAGAGATTTTGCAGCTATCTCCTTTCCTTTAGTTTCTGTGGTAACATTCGTATCTCTAAAACTAGCATTTCCTATAAAGGAAAGCATTACCGCGGGTATAGCACCTAACTCTTTAAACCTAAATGAAACAACATGGCACATATGATTTACTTCTGAGATCTAAACATTGTGTGCAGAGATTTTGCAGCTATCTCCTTTCCTTTAGTTTTTGTGCTAACAAACCTATATCTGAAACTAGCATTTACACTATAGGATAGCATTACCGCTGGTATAGCACCGAACTCTTTAAACCTAAATGAAACAACATGGCACATATGATTTACTTCTGAGAACTAAGCATTGTGCGCAGAGATTTTGCGACTACCTCCTTTCCTTCAGTTTTTGTGCTAACATTCGTATCTCCAGAACTAGCATTTCCTATACAGGAATGCATAACCGAGGGTAGAGCACCTAACTCTTTAAACCTAAATGAAACAACAAGGCACATATGATTTACTTTTGAGAACTAAGCATTGTGTGCAGAGATTTTGGAGCTATCTCCTTTCCTTCAGTTTTTGTGCTAACATTCGTATCTCTAAAAGTAACATTTCCTATATAGGAAAGCATAACCGAGGGTATAGCACCTAACACTTTAAACCTAAATGAAACAACATGCCACATATGATTTACTTCTGAGAACTACGCATTGTGTGCAGAGATTTTGCAGCTATCTCCTTTCCTTCAGTGTTTGTGCTAACATTCCTACATCTGAAACTAGCGTTTACACTATAGGATAGCATAACCGAGGGTATAGCACCTAACTCTTTAAACCTAACTGAAACAACATGGCACATATGTTTTACTTCTGAGAACTAAGCATTGTGTGCAGAGATTTTGCAGCTATCTCCTTTCCTTCAGTTTTTGTGCTAACATTCGTATCTCTAAAACTAGCATTTCCTATAAAGGAAAGCATTACCGCGGGTATAGCACCTAACTCTTTAAACCTAAATGAAACAACATGGCACATATGATTTACTTCTGAGATCTAAACATTGTGTGCAGAGATTTTGCAGCTATCTCCTTTCCTTTAGTTTTTGTGCTAACAAACCTATATCTGAAACTAACATTTACACTATAGGATAGCATTACCGCGGGTATAGTACCGAACTCTTTAATCCTAAATGAAAAAACATGGCACATATAATTTACTTCTGAGAACTAAGCATTGTGCGCAGAGATTTTGCAGCTATCTCCTTTCCTTCAGTTTTTGTGCTAACATTCCTACATCTGAAACTAGCATTTACACTATAGGATAGCATAACCGAGGGTATAGCACCTAACTCTTTAAACCTAAATGAAACAACATGGCACATATGATTTACTTCTGAGATCTAAACATTGATGCAGAGATTTTGCAGCTATCTCCTTTCCTTTAGTTTTTGTGCTAACAAACCTATATCTGAAACTACCATTTACACTATAGTATAGCATTACCGCGGGTATAGTACCGAACTCTTTAAACCTAAATGAAAAAACATGGCACATATAATTTACTTCTGAGAACTAAGCATTGTGCGCAGAGATTTTGCAACTACCTCCTTTCCTTCAGTTTTTGTGCTAACATTCGTATCTCCGGAACTAGCATTTCCTATACAGGAAAGCATAACCGAGGGTATAGCACATAACTCTTAAACTTAATGAAACAACATGGCACATATAATATACTTCTGATAACTAAGCATTCTGTGCAGAGATTTTGCAGAAATCTCCTTTCCTTCAGTTTCTGTGGTAACATTCGTATCTCTAAAACTAGCATTTCCTATAAAGGAAAGCATTACCGCGGGTATAGCACCTAACTCTTTAAACCTAAATGAAACAACATGGCACATATGATTTACTTCTGAGATCTAAACATTGTGTGCAGAGATTTTGCAGCTATCTCCTTTCCTTTAGTTTTTGTGCTAACAAACCTATATCTGAAACTAGCATTTACACTATAGGATAGCATTACCGCTGGTATAGCACCGAACTCTTTAAACCTAAATGAAACAACATGGCACATATGATTTACTTCTGAGAACTAAGCATTGTGCGCAGAGATTTTGCGACTACCTCCTTTCCTTCACTTTTTGTGCTAACATTCGTATCTCCAGAACTAGCATTTCCTATACAGGAAAGCATAACTGAGGGTATAGCACCTAACTCTTTAAACCTAAATGAAACAACATGGCACATATGATTTACTTCTGAGAACTAAGAATTGTGTGCAGAGATTTTGCAGCTATCTCCTTTCCTTCAGTTTTTGTGCTAACATTCCTAAGTCTAAAACTTGCATTTACACTATAGGAAAGCATTACCGAGGGTATAGCACTTATCTGTTTAAACCTAAATGAAACAACATGGCACATATGATTTACTTCTGAGAATTAAGCATTGTCTGCAGAGCTTTTGCAGCTATCTCCTTTCCTTCAGTTTTTGTGCTAACATTCGTACCTCCAGAACTAGCATTTCCTATACATGAAAGCATAACCGAGGGTATAGCACATAACTCTTTAAACCTAAATGAAACAACATGGCACATATGATTTACTTCTGAGAACTAAGCATTGTGTGCAGAGATTTTGCAGCTATCTCCTTTCCTTCAGTTTTTGTGCTAACATTCGTATCTCCAGAACTAGCATTTCCTATACCGGAAAGCATAACCGAGGGTATAGGACGTAACTCTTAAACCTAAATAAAACAGCACAGCACATATGATTTACTTCTGAGAACTAAGCATTGTGTGCAGAGATTTTGCAGCTATCTCCTTTCCTTCAGTTTTTGTGCTAATATACGTATCTCCAGAACTAGCATTTCCTATACAGGAAAGCATAACCGAGGGTATAGGACCTAACTCTTAAACCTAAAGAAAACAGGACAGCACATATGATTTACTTCTGAGAACTAAGCATTGTGTGCAGAGATTTTGCAGCTATCTCCTTTCCTTCAGTTTTTGTGCTAACATTCTTATCTCTAAAACTAGCATTTACACTATAGGAAAGCATTACAGCGGGTATAGCACCTAACTCTTTAAACCTAAATCAAACAACATTGCACATATGATTTACTTCTGAGAACTAAGCATTGTGTGCAGAGATTTTGCAGCTATCTCCTTTCCTTCAGTTTTTGTGCTAACATTCGTATCTCTAAACCTAGCATTTCCTATATAGGAAAGCATAACCTAGGGTATAGCACCTAACTCTTTAAACCTAAATGAAACAACATGGCATATATGATTTACTTCTGAGAACTACGCATTGTGTGCAGAGATTTTGCAGCTATCTCTTTTCCTTCAGTTTTTGTGCTAACATTCCTATGTCTAAAACTAGCATTTACACTATAGGAAAGCATTAACGCGGGTATAGCACCTAACTCTTTAAACATAAATGAAACAAGATGGCACATATCATTTACTTCTGAGAAGTAAGCACTGTGTGCAGAGATTTTGCAGCTGTCTCCTTTCCTTCAGTTTTTGTGCTAACATTCGTATCTCTAAAACTAGCATTTCCAACATAGGAAAGCATAACCGAGGGTAGAGCACCTAAGTCTTAAACCTAAATAAAACAGCATGGCATATATGATTTCCTTCTGAGAACTAAGCATTGTGTGCAGAGATTTGCAGCTATCTCCTTTCCTAATTTTTTGTGCTAACATTCCTATGTCTCAAACTTGCATTTACACTATAGGAAAGCATTACCGCACGTATAGCACCTAACTGTTTAAACCTAAATGAAACAACATGGCACATATGATTTACTTCTCAGAGCTAAGCATTGTGTGCAGAGATTTTGCAGCTATCTCCTTTCCTTCAGTTTTTGTGCTAACATTCGTGCCTCCAGAACTAGCATTTCGTATACAGGAATGCATAACCGAGGGTATAGCACCTAACTCTTTAAACCTAAATGAAACAACAAGGCACATATGATTTACTTTTGTGAACTAAGCATTGTGTGCAGAGATTTTGGAGCTATCTCCTTTCCTTCAGTTTTTGTGCTAACATTCGTATCTCTAAAAGTAACATTTCCTATATAGGAAAGCATAACCGAGGGTATAGCACCTAACACTTTAAACCTAAATGAAACAACATGCCACATATGATTTACTTATGAGAACTACGCATTGTGTGCAGAGATTTTGCAGCTATCTCCTTTCCTTCAGTTTTTGTGCTAACATTCCTATATCTGAAACTAGCATTTACACTATAGGATAGCATAACCGAGGGTACAGCACCTAACTCTTTAAACCTAAATGAAACAACATTGCACATATGATTTACTTCTGAGAACTAAGCATTGTGCGCAGAGATTTTGCAACTACCTCCTTTCCTTCAGTTTTTGTGCTAACATTCGTATCTCCAGAACTAGCATTTCCTATACAGGAAAGCATAACCGAGGGTATAGGACCTAACTGTTAAACCTAAATAAAACAGCACAGCACTTATGATTTACTTCTGAGAACTAAGCATTGTGTGCAGAGATTTTGCAGCTATCTCCTTTCCTTCAGTTTTTGTGCTTACATTCTTATCTCTAAAACTAGCATTTACACTATAGGAAAGCATAACCGCGGGTATAGCACCTAACTCTTTAAACCTAAATCAAACAACATTGCACATATGATTTACTTCTGAGAACTAAGCATTGTGTGCAGAGATTTTGCAGCTATCTCCTTTCCTTCAGTTTTTGTCCTAACATTCATATCTCTAAACCTAGCATTTCCTATATAGGAAAGCATAACCTAGGGAATAGCACCTAACTCTTTAAACCTAATTGAAACAACATGGCACATATGATTTACTTCTGAGAACTAAGCATTGTGTGCATAGATTTTGCAGCTATCTCCTTTCCTTCATTTTTTGTGCTAACATTCGTATCTCTAAATGTAGCATTTCCTATATAGGAAAGCATAACCGAGGGTATAGCACCTAACTCTTTAAACCTAAATGAAACAACATGGCACATATGATTTACTTCTGAGAACTACGCATTGTGTGCAGAGATTTTGCAGCTATCTCCTTTCCTTCAGTTTTTGTGCTAACATTCCTATGTCTAAAACTAGCATTTACACTATAGGAAAGCATTACCGCGGGTATAGCACCTAACTCTTTAAACATAAATGAAACAAGATGGCACATATCATTTACTTCTGAGAAGTAAGCACTGTGTGCAGAGATTTTGCAGCTGTCTCCTTTCCTTCAGTTTTTGTGCTAACATTCGCATCTCTAAAAGTAACATTTCCTATATAGGAAAGCGTAACCTAGGGTATAGCACCTAACACTTTAAACCTAAATGAAACAACATGGCACATATGATTTACTTCTGAGAACTACACATTGTGTGCAGAGATTTTGCAGCTATCTCCTTTCCTTCAATTTTTGTGCTAACATTCCTACATCTGAAACTAGCATTTACACTATAGGATAGCATAACCGAGGGTATAGCACATAACTCTTTAAACCTAACTGATACAACATGGCACATATGATTTACTTCTGAGAACTAAGCATTGTGTGCAGAGATTTTGCAGCTATCTCCTTTCCTTCAGTTTTTGTGCTAACAAACCTATATCTGAAACTAGCATTTACACTATAGGATAGCATTACCGCGGGTATACCACCGAACTCTTTAAACCTAAATGAAACAACATGGCACATATGATTTACTTCTGAGAACTAAGCATTGTGCACAGAGATTTTGCAACTACCTCCTTTCCTTCAGTTTTTGTGCTAACATTCGTATTTCCAGAACTAGCATTTCCTCTATAGGAAAGCATAACTGAGGGTATAGCACCTAACTCTTTAAACCTAAATGAAACAACATGGCACAAATGATTTACTTCTGAGAACTAAGAATTGTGTGCAGAGATTTTGCAGCTATCTCCTTTCCTTCAGTTTTCGTGCTAACATTCCTATGTCTAAAACTTGAATTTACACTATAGGAAAGCATTACCGCGGGTATAGCACTTATCTGTTTAAACCTAAATGAAACAACGTGGCACATATGATTTACTTCTGAGAACTAAGCATTGTCTGCAGAGATTTTGCAGCTATCTCCTTTCCTTCATTTTTTGTGCTAACATCCTTATCTCTAAAACTAGCATTTACACTATAGGAAAGCAGTACAGCGGGTATAGCACCTAACTCTTTAAACCTAAATCAAACAACATTGCACATATGATTTACTTCTGAGAACTAAGCATTGTGTGCAGAGATTTTGCAGCTATCTCCTTTCCTTCAGTTTTTGTCCTAACATTCGTATCTCTAAACCTAGCATTTCCTATATAGGAATGCATAACCTAGGGTATAGCACCTAACTCTTTAAACCTAAATGAAACAACATGGCACATATGATTTACTTCTGAGAACTAAGCATTGTGTGCAGAGATTTTGCAGCTATCTCCTTTCCTTCCGTTTTTGTGCTAACATTCGTATCTCTAAAAGTAGCATTTCCTATATAGGAAAGCATAACCGAGGGTATAGCACCTAACTCTTTAAACCTAAATGAAACAACATGGCACATATGATTTACTTCTGAGAACTACACATTGAGTGCAGAGATTTTGCAGCTATCTCCTTTCCTTCAGTTTTTGTGCTAACATTCCTATGTCTAAAACTAGCATTTACACTATAGGAAAGCATTACCGCGGGTATAGCACCTAACTCTTTAAACATAAATGAAACAAGATGGCACATATCATTTACTTCTGAGAAGTAAGCACTGTGTGCAGAGATTTTGCAGCTGTCTCCTTTCCTTCAGTTTTTGTGCTAACATTCGTGTCTCTAAAACTAGCATTTCCTTCATAGGAAAGCATAACCGAGGGTAGAGCACCTAACTCTTAAACCTAAATAAAACAGCATGGCATATATGATTTCCTTCTGATAACTAAGCATTGTGTGCAGAGATTTGCAGCTATCTCCTTTCCTTCAGTTTTTGTGCTAACATTCCTATGTCTCAAACTTGCCTTTACACTATAGGAAAGCATTACCGCACGTATAGCACCTAACTGTTTAAACCTAAATGAAACAACATGGCACATATGATTTAATTCTCAGAGCTAAGCATTGTGTGCAGAGATTTTGCAGCTATCTCCTTTCCTTCAGTTTTTGTGCTAACATTCGTATCTCTAAATGTAACATTTCCGATATAGGAAAGCATAACCGAGGGTATAGCACCTAACACTTTAAACCTAAATGAAACAACATGGCACATATGATTTACTTCTGAGAACTACACATTGTGTGCAGAGATTTTGCAGCTATCTCCTTTCCTTCAGTTTTTGTGCTAACATTCCTACATCTGAAACTAGCATTTACACTATAGGATAGCATAACCGAGGGTATAGCACCTAACTCTTTAAACCTAAATGAAACAACATGGCACATATGATTTACTTCTGAGAACTACGCATTGTGTGCAGAGATTTTGCAGCTATCTCCTTTACTTCAGTTTTTGTGCTAACATTCGTATCTCCGGAACTACCATTTCCTATACAGGAAAGCATAACCGAGGGTATAGCACCTAACTCTTAAACTTAATGAAACAACATGACACATATGATATACTTCTGAGAACTAAGCATTGTGTGCAGAGATTTTGCAGCTATCTCCTTTCCTTCAGTTTTTGTGCTAACATTCTTATCTCTAAAACTAGCATTTCCTACATAGGAAAGCATAACCGAGGGTAGAGCACCTAAGTCTTAAACCTAAATAAAACACCATGGCATATATGATTTCCTTCTGAGAACTAAGCATTGTGTGCAGAGATTTGCAGCTATCTCCTTTCCTTCAGTTTTTGTGCTAACATTCCTATGTCTCAAACTTGCATTTACACTATAGGAAAGCATTACCGCACGTATAGCACCTAACTGTTTAAACCTAAATGAAACAACATGGCACATATGATTTACTTCTCAGAACTAAGCATTGTGTGCAGAGATTTTGCAGCTATCTCCATTCCTTCAGTTTTTGTGCTAACATTCGTGCCTCCAGAACTAGCATTTCCTATACAGGAATGCATAACCGAGGGTATAGCACCTAACTCTTTAAACCTAAATGAAACAACAAGGCACATATGATTTACTTTTGAGAACTAAGCATTGTGTGCAGAGATTTTGCAGCTATCTCCTTTCCTTCAGTTTTTGTGCTAACATTCGTGCCTCCAGAACTAGCATTTCCTATACAGGAATGCATAACCGAGGGTATAGCACCTAACTCTTTATACCTAAATGAAACAACATGGCACATATGATTTACTTCTGAGAACTACGCATTGTGTGCAGAGATTTTGCAGCTATCTCCTTTCCTTCAGTTTTTGTGCTAACATTCCTACATCTGAAACTAGCATTTACACTATAGGATAGCATAACCGAGGGTATAGCACCTAACTCTTTAAACCTAACTGAAACAACATGGCACATATGATTTACTTCTGAGAACTAAGAATTGTGTGCAGAGATTTTGCAGCTATCTCCTTTCCTTCAGTTTTTGTGCTAACATTCGTACCTCCAGAACTAGCATTTCCTATACAGGAAAGCATAACCGAGGGTATAGGACCTAACTCTTAAACCTAAATAAAACAGCACAGCACATATGATTTACTTCTGAGAACTAAGCATTGTGTGCAGAGATTTTGCAGCTATCTCCTTTCCTTCAGTTTTTGTGCTAACATTCTTATCTCTAAAACTAGCATTTACACTATAGGAAAGCAGTACAGCGGGTATAGCACCTAACTCTTTAAACATAAATCAAACAACATTGCACATATGATTTACTTCTGAGAACTAAGCATTGTGTGCAGAGATTTTGCAGCTATCTCCTTTCCTTCAGTTTTTGTCCTAACATTCGTATCTCTAAGCCTAGTATTTCCTATATAGGAAAGCATAACCTAGGGTATAGCACCTAACTCTTTAAACCTAAATGAAACAACATGGTACATATGATTTACTTCTGAGAACTATGCATTGTGTGCAGAGATTTTGCAGCTATCTCCTTTCCTTCAGTTTTTGTGCTAACATTCCTATGTCTAAAACTAGCATTTACACTATAGGAAAGCATTACCGCGGGTATAGCACCTAACTCTTTAAACATAAATGAAACAAGATGGCACATATCATTTACTTCTGAGAAGTAAGCACTGTGTGCAGAGATTTTGCAGCTGTCTCCTTTCCTTCAGTTTTTGTGCTAACATTCGTGTCTCTAAAACTAGCATTTCCTACATAGGAAAGCATAACCGAGGGTAGAGCACCTAACTCTTAAACCTAAATAAAACAGCCTGGCATATATGATTTCCTTCTGAAAACTAAGCATTGTGTGCAGAGATTTGCAGCTATCTCCTTTCCTTCAGTTTTTGTGCTAACATTCCTATGTCTCAAACTTGCATTTACACTATAGGAAAGCATTACCGCACGTATAGCACCTAACTGTTTAAACCTAAATGAAACAACATGGCACATATGATTTACTTCTCAGAGCTAAGCATTGTGTGCAGAGATTTTGCAGCTATCTCCTTTCCTTCAGTTTTTGTGCTAACATTCGTATCTCTAAAAGTAACATTTCCTATATAGGAAAGCATAACCGAGGGTATAGCACCTAACTCTTTATACCTAAATGAAACAACATGGCACATATGATTTACTTCTGCGAACTACGCATTGTGTGCAGAGATTTTGCAGCTATCTCCTTTCCTTCAGTTTTTGTGCTAACATTCCTACATCTGAAACTAGCATTTACACTATAGGATAGCATAACCGAGGGTATAGCACCTAACTCTTTAAACCTAACTGAAACAACATGGCACATATGATTTACTTCTGAGAACTACGCATTGTGTGCAGAGATTTTGCAGCTATCTCCTTTCCTTCAGTTTTTGTGCTAACATTCATATGTCTAAAACTAGCATTTACACTATAGGAAAGCATTACCGCGGGTATAGCACCTAACTCTTTAAACCTAAATGAAACAACATTGCACATGTGATTTACTTCTGAGAACTAAGCATTGTGTGCAGAGATTTTGCAGGTAACTCCTTTCCTTCAGTTTTTGTGCTAACATTCGTATCTCCGGAACTAGCATTTCCTATACAGGAAAGCATAACCGAGGGTATAGAACCTAACTCTTAAACTTAATGAAACAACATGGCACATATGATTTACTTCTCAGAACTAAGCATTGTGTGCAGAGATTTTGCTGCTATCTCCTTTCCTTCAGTTTTGTGCTAACATTCGTGCCTCCAGAACTGGGATTTCCTATACAGGAATGCATAACCGAGGGTATAGCACCTAACTCTTTAAATCTAAATGAAACAACAAGGCACATATGATTTACTTTTGAGAACTAAGCATTGTTTGCCGAGATTTTGCAGCTATCTCCTTTCCTTCAGTTTTTGTGCTAACATTCGTATCTCTAAAAGTAACATTTCCTATATAGGAAAGCATAACCGAGGGTATAGCACCTAACTCTTTAAACCTAAATGAAACAACATGGCACATATGATTTACTTCTGAGAACTACGCATTGTGTGCAGAGATTTTGCAGCTATCTCCTTTCCTTCAGTTTTTTTGCTAACATTCCTACATCTGAATCTAGCATTTACACTATAGAATAGCATAACCGAGGGTATAGCACCTAACTCTTTAAACCTAACTGAAACAACATGGCACATATGATTTACTTCTGAGAACTAAGCATTGTGTGCAGAGATTTGGCAGCTATCTCCTTTCTTTCAGTTTTTGTGCTAACATTCATATGTATAAAACTAGCATTTACACTATAGGAAAGCATTACCGCGGGTATAGCACCTAACTCTTTAAACCTAAATGAAACAACATTGCACATATGATTTACTTCTGAGAACTAAGGATTGTGTGCAGAGATTTTGCAGGTAACTCCTTTCCTTCAGTTTTTGTGCTAACATTCGTATCTCCGGAACTAGCATTTCCTATACAGGAAAGCATAACCGAGTGTATAGAACCTAACTCTTAAACTTAATGAAACAACATGGCACATATGATATACCTCTGAGAACTAAGCATTGTGTGCAGAGATTTTTCAGCTATCTCCTTTCCTTCAGTTTTTGTGCTAACATTCGTATCTCCAGAACTAGCATTTCCTATAAAGGAAAGCATAACCGAGGGTTTAGCACCTAACTCTTTAAGCCTAAATGAAACAGCATGGCACATATGATTTACTTCTGAGAAGTAAGCATTGTGTGCAGAGATTTGCAGCTATCTCCTTTCCTTCAGTTTTTGTGCTAACATTCATATGTCTAAAACTAGCATTTACACTATAGGAAAGCATTACCGCGGGTATAGCACCTAACTCTTTAAACCTAAATCAAACAACATTGCACATATGATTTACTTCTGAGAACTAAGCATTGTGTGTAGAGGTTTTGCAGCTACCTCCTTTTCTTCAGTTTTTGTGCTAACATTCGTGTCTATAAAACTAGAATTTCCCATATAGGAAAGCATAACCTAGGGTATAGCACCTAACTCTTTAAACGTAAATGAAACAACATGGCACATATGATTTACTTCTGAGAACTAAGCATTGTGTGCAGAGATTTTGCAGCTATCTCCTTTCCTTCAGTTTTTTGCTAACATTCATATCTCTAAAACTAGCATTTCATATATAGGAAAGCATCACAGAGGTTATAGCACCTAACTCTTTAAACCTAAATGAAACAACATGGCACATGTGATTTACTTCTGAGAACTAAGCATTGTGTGCAGAGATTTTGCAGCTATCTCCTTTCCTTCAGTTATTGTGCTAACATTCGTATCTCCAGAACTAGCATTTCCTATACAGGAAAGCATAACCGAGGGTATAGCACCTAACTGTTTAAACCTAAATGAAACAACATGGCACATATGATTTACTTCGGAGAACTAAGCATTGTGTGCAGAGATTTTGCAGCTATCTCCTTTCCTTCAGTTTTTGTGCTAACATTCGTATCTCTAAAACTAGCATGTCCTATAAAGGAAAGCATTACCGCGGGTATAGCACCTAACTCTTTAAACTTAAATGAAACAACATGGCACATATGATTTACTTCTGAGATCTAAACATTGTGTGCAGAGATTTTGCAGCTATCTCCTTTCCTTTAGTTTTTGTGCTAACAAACCTATATCTGAAACTAGCAATTACACTATAGGATAGCATTACCGCGGGTATAGCACCGAACTCTTTAAATCTAAATGAAACAACATGGCACATGTGATTTACTTCTGAGAACTAAGCATTGTGCGCAGAAATTTTGCAACTACCTCCTCTCCTTCAGTTTTTGTGCTAACATTCGTATCTCCAGAACTAGCATTTCCTATACAGGAAAGCATAACCGAGGGTATAGCACATAACTCTTTAAACCTAAATGAAACAACATGTCATATATGATTTACTTCTGAGAACTAAGCATTGTGTGCAGAGATTTTGCAGCTATCTCCTTTCCTTCAGTTTTTGTGCTAACATTCGTATCTCCAGAACTAGCATTTCCTATACAGGAAAGCATAACCGAGGGTATAGGACCTAACTCTTAAACCTAAATAAAACAGCACAGCACATATGATTTACTTCTGAGAACTAAGCATTGTGTGCTGAGATTTTGCAGCTATCTCCTTTCCTTCAGTTTTTGTGCTAACATTCGTATCTCTAAAATTAGCATTTCCTATATAGGAAAGCATAACCGAGGGTATAGCACCTAACTCTTTAAACCTAAATGAAACAACATGGCACATATGATTTACTTCTGAGAACTACGCATTGTGTGCAGAGATTTTGCAGCTATCTCCTTTCCTTCAGTTTTTGTGCTAACATTCCTATGTCTAAAACTAGCATTTACACTATAGGAAAGCATTACCGCGGGTATAGCACCTAACTCTTTAAACATAAATGAAACAAGATGGCACATATCATTTACTTCTGAGAAGTAAGCACTGTGTGCAGAGATTTTGCAGCTGTCTCGTTTCGTTCAGTTTTTGTGCTAACATTCGTATCTCTAAAACTAGCATTTCCTACATAGGAAAGCATAACCGAGGGTAGAGCACCTAACTCTTAAACCTAAATAAAAAAGCATGGCATATATGATTTCCTTCTGAGAACTAAGCATTGTGTGCAGCGATTTGCAGCTATCTCCTTTCCTTCAGTTTTTGTGCTAACATTCCTATGTCTCAAACTTGCATTTACAGCATAGGAAAGCATTACCGCACATATAGCACCTAACAGTTTAAACATAAATGAAACAACATGGCACATATATTTTACTTCTCAGAACTAAGCATTGTGTGCAGAGATTTTGCAGCTATCTCCTTTCCTTCAGTTTTTGTGCTAACATTCGTGCCTCCAGAACTAGCATTTTCTATACAGGAATGCATAACCGAGGGTATAGCACCTAACTCTTTAAACCTAAATGAAACAACAAGGCACATATGATTTACTTTTGAGAACTAATCATTGTGTGCAGAGATTTTGCAGCTATCTCCTTTCCTTCAGTTTTTGTGCTAACATTCGTTTTTCTAAAAGTAACATTTCCTATATAGGAAAGCATAACCGAGGGTATAGCACCTAACACTTTAAACCTAAATGAAACAACATGGCACATATGATTTACTTCTGATAACTACGCATTGTGTGCAGAGATTTTGCAGCTCTCTCCTTTCCTTCAGTTTTTGTGCTAACATTCCTACATCTGAAACTAGCATTTACACTATAGGATAGCATAACCGAGGGTATAGCACCTAACTCTTTAAACCTAACTGAAACAACATGGCACATATGATTTACTTCTGAGAACTAAGCATTGTGCGCAGAGATTTTGCAACTACCTCTATTCCTACAGTTTTTGTGCTAACATTCGTATCCCCAGATCTAGCATTTCCTATACAGGAAAGCATAATTGAGGTTATAGCACCTAACTCTTTAAACCTAAATGAAACAACATGGCACATATGATTTACTTCTGAGAACTAAGAATTGTGTGCAGAGATTTTGCAGCTATCTCCTTTCCTTCAGTTTTTGTGCTAACATTCCTATGTCTAAAACTTGCATTTACACTATAGGAAAGCATTACCGCGGGTATAGCACTAATCTGTTTAAACCTAAATGAAACAACATGGCACATATGATTTACTTCTGAGAACTAAGCATTGTCTGTAGAGATTTTGCAGCTATCACCTTTCCTTCAGTTTTTGTGCTAACATTCGGACCTCCAGAACTAGCATTTCCTATACAGGAAAGCATAACCGAGGGTATAGCACATAACTCTTTAAAGCTAAATGAAACAACATGGCACATATGATTTACATCTGAGAACTAAGCATTGTGTGCAGAGATTTTGCAGCTATCTCCTTTCCTTCAGTTTTTGTGCTAACATTCGTATCTCCAGAACTAGCATTTCCTATACAGGAAAGCATAACCGAGGGTATAGGACCTAACTCTTAAACCTAAATAAAACAGCACAGCACATATGATTTACTTCTGAGAACTAAGCATTGTGTGCAGAGATTTTGCAGCTATCTCCTTTCCTTCAGTTTTTGTGCTAACATTCGTATCTCCAGAACTAGCATTTCCTATACAGGAAAGCATAACCGAGGGTATAGGACCTAACTCTTAAACCTAAATAAAACAGCACAGCACATATGATTTACTTCTGAGACCTAAGCATTGAGTGCAGAGATTTTGCAGCTATCTCCTTTCCTTCAGTTTTTGTGCTAACATTCTTATCTCTAAAACTAGCATTTACACTATAGGAAAGCATTACAGCGGGTATAGCACCTAACTCTTTACCTAAATCAAACAACATTGCACATATGATTTACTTCTGAGAACTAAGCATTGTGTGCAGAGATTTGGCAGCTATCTGCTTTCCTTCAGTTTTTGTGCTAACATTCGTATCTCTAAACCTAGCATTTCCTATATAGGAAAGCACAACCTAGGGTATAGCACCTAACTCTTTAAACCTAAATGAAACAACATGGCACATATGATTTACTTCTGAGAACTACGCATTGTGTGCAGAGATTTTGCAGCTATCTCCTTTCCTTCAGTTTTTGTGCTAACATTCCTATGTCTAAAACTAGCATTTACACTATAGGAAAGCATTACCGCGGGTATAGCACCTAACTCTTTAAACATAAATGAAACAAGATGGCACATATCATTTACTTCTGAGAAGTAAGCACTGTGTGCAGAGATTTTGCAGCTGTCTCCTTTCCTTCAGTTTTTGTGCTAACATTCGTATCTCTAAAACTAGCATTTCCTACATAGGAAAGCATAACCTAGGGTAGAGCACCTAAGCCTTAAACCTAAATAAAACAGCATGGCATATATGATTTCCTTCTGAGAACTAAGCATTGTGTGCAGAGATTTGCAGCTATCTCCTTCCCTTCAGTTTTTGTGCTAACATTCCTATGTCTCAAACTTGCATTTACACTATAGGAAAGCATTACCGCACGTATAGCACCTAACTGTTTAAACCTAAATGAAACAACATGGCACATATGATTTACTTCTCAGAACTAAGCATTGTGTGCAGAGATTTTGCTGCTATCTCCTTTCCTTCAGTTTTTGTGCTAACATTCGTGCCTCCAGAACTAGGATTTCCTATACAGGAATGCATAACCGAGGGTATAGCACCTAACTATTTAAATCTAAATGAAACAACAAGGCACATATGATTTACTTTTGAGAACTAAGCATTGTTTGCAGAGATTTTGCAGCTATCTCCTTTCCTTCAGTTTTTTTGCTAACATTCGTATCTCTAAAAGTAACATTTCCTATATAGGAAAGAATAACCGAGGGTATAGCACCTAACTCTTTAAACCTAAATGAAACAACATGGCACATATGATTTACTTCTGAGAACTACGCATTGTGTGCAGAGATTTTGCAGCTATCTCCTTTCCTTCAGTTTTTTTGCTAACATTCCTACATCTGAAACTATCATTTACACTATAGGATAGCATAACCGAGGGTATAGCACCAAACTCTTTAAACCTAACTGAAACAACATGGCACATATGATTTACTTCTGAGAACTAAGCATTGTGTGCAGAGATTTGGCAGCTATCTTCTTTCGTTCAGTTTTTGTGCTAACATTCATATGTCTAAAACTAGCATTTACACTATAGGAAAGCATTACCGCGGGTATAGCACCTAACTCTTTAAACCTAAATGAAACAACATTGCACATATGATTTACTTCTGAGAACTAAGCATTGTGTGCAGAGATTTTGCAGGTAACTCCTTTCCTTCAGTTTTTGTGCTAACATTCGTATCCCCGGAACTAGCATTTCCTATACAGGAAAGCATAACCGAGGGTATAGAACCTAACTCTTAAACTTAATGAAACAACATGGCACATATGATATACTTCTGAGAACTAAGCATTGTGTGCAGAGATTTTTCAGCTATCTCCTTTCCTTCAGTTTTTGTGCTAACATTCGTACCTCCAGAACTAGCATTTCCTATAAAGGAAAGCATAACCGAGGGTTTAGCACCTAACTCTTTAAGCCTAAATGAAACAGCATGGCACATATGATTTACTTCTGAGAAGTAAGCATTGTGTGCAGAGATTTGCAGCTATCTCCTTTCCTTCAGTTTTTGTGCTAACATTCATATGTCTAAAACTAGCATTTACACTATAGGAAAGCATTACCGCGGGTATAGCACCTAACTCTTTAAACCTAAATCAAACAACATTGCACATATGATTTACTTCTGAGAACTAAGCATTGTGTGTAGAGGTTTTGCAGCTGCCTCCTTTCCTTCAGTTTTTGTGCTAACATTCGTGTCTATAAAACTAGCATTTCCTATATAGGAAAGCATAACCTAGGGTATAGCACCTAACTCTTTAAACGTAAATGAAACAACATGGCACATATGATTTCCTTCTGAGAACTAAGCATTGTGTGCAGAGATTTGCAGCTATCTCCTTCCCTTCAGTTTTTGTGCTAACATTCCTATGTCTCAAACTTGCATTTACACTATTGGAAAGCATTACCGCACGTATAGCACCTAACTGTTTAAACGTAAATGAAACAACATGGCACATATGATTTACTTCTCAGAACTAAGCATTGTGTGCAGAGATTTTGCTGCTATCTCCTTTCCTTCAGTTTTTGTGCTAACATTCGTGCCTCCAGAACTAGGATTTCCTATACAGGAATGCATAATCGAGGGTATAGCACCTAACTCTTTAAATCTAAATGAAACAACAAGGCACATATGATTTACTTTTGAGAACTAAGCATTGTTTGCAGAGATTTTGCAGCTATCTCCTTTCCTTCAGTTTTTTTGCTAACATTCGTATCTCTAAAAGTAACATTTCCTATATAGGAAAGCATAACCGAGGGTATAGCACCTAACTCTTTAAACCTAAATGAAACAACATGGCACATATGATTTACTTCTGAGAACTACGCATTGTGTGCAGAGATTTTGCAGCTATCTCCTTTCCTTCAGTTTTTTTGCTAGCATTCGTATCTCCAGAACTAGCATTTCCTTTAAAGGAAAGCATAACCGAGGGTTTAGCACCTAACTCTTTAAGCCTAAATGAAACAGCATGGCACATATAATTTACTTCTGAGAAGTAAGCATTGTGTGCAGAGATTTGCAGCTATCTCCTTTCCTTCAGTTTTTGTGCTAGCATTCATATGTCTAAAACTAGCATTTACACTATAGGAAAGCATTACCGCGGGTATAGCACCTAACTCTTTAAACCTAAATCAAACAACATTACACATATGATTTACTTCTGAGAACTAAGCATTGTGTGTAGAGATTTGGCAGCTATCTCCTTTCCTTCAGTTTTTGTGCTAACATTCGTTTCTCTAAACCTAGCATTTCCTATATAGGAAAGCATATCCTAGGGTATAGCGCCTAACTCTTTAAACCTAAATGAAACAACATGGCACATATGATTTACTTCTGAGAACTAAGCATTGTGTGCAGAGAATTTGCAGCTATCTCCTTTCCTTCATTTTTTGTGCTAACATTCGTATCTCTAAAACTAGCATTTCCTATATAGGAAAGCATAACCGAGGGTAGAGCACATAACTCTTAAACTTAAATAAAACAGCATGGCATATATGATTTCCTTCTGAGAACTAAGCATTGTGTGCAGATATTTGCAGCTATCTCCTTCCCTTCAGTTTTTGTGCTAACATTCCTGTGTCTCAAACTTGCATTTACACTATAGGAAAGCATTACCGCACGTATAGCACCTAACTGTTTAAACCTAAATGAAACAACATGGCACATATGATTTACTTCTCAGAACTAAGCATTGTGTGCAGAGATTTTGCTGCTATCTCCTTTCCTTCAGTTTTTGTGCTAACATTCGTGCCTCCAGAACTAGGATTTCCTATACAGGAATGCATAACCGAGGGTATAGCACCTAACTCTTTAAATCTAAATGAAACAACAAGGCACATATGATTTCCTTTTGAGAACTAAGCATTGTTTGCAGAGATTTTGCAGCTATCTCCTTTCCTTCAGTTTTTGTGCTAACATTCGTATCTCTAAAAGTAACATTTCCTATATAGGAAAGCATAACCGAGCGTATAGCACCTAACTCTTTAAACCTAAATGAAACAACATGGCACATATGATTTACTTCTGAGAACTACGCATTGTGTGCAGAGATTTTGCAGCTATCTCCTTTCCTTCAGTTTTTTTGCTAACATTCCTACATCTGAAACTAGCATTTACACTATAGGATAGCATAACGGAGGGTATAGAACCTAACTCTTTAAACCTAACTGAAACAACATGGCACATATGATTTACTTCTGAGAACTAAGCATTGTGTGCAGAGATTTGGCAGCTATCTCCTTTCCTTCAGTTTTTGTGCTAACATTCGTATGTCTAAAACTAGCATTTACTCTATAGGAAAGCATTACCGCGGGTATAGCACCTAACTCTTTAAACCTAAATGAAACAACATTGCACATATGATTTACTTCTGAGAACTAAGCATTGTGTGCAGAGATTTTGCAGGTAACTCCTTTCCTTCACTTTTTGTGCTAACATTCGTATCTCCGGAACTAGCATTTCCTATACATGAAAGCATAACCGAGGGTATAGAACCTAACTCTTAAACTTAATGAAACAACATGGAACATATGATATACTTCTGAGAACTAAGCACTGTGTGCAGAGATTTTTCAGCTATCTCCTTTCCTTCAGTTTTTGTGCTAACATTCGTATCTCCAGAACTAGCATTTCCTATAAAGGAAAGCATAACCGAGGGTTTAGCACCTAACTCTTTAAGCCTAAATGAAACAGCATGGCACATATGATTTACTTCTGAGAAGTAAGCATTGTGTGCAGAGATTTGCAGCTATCTCCTTTCCTTCAGTTTTTGTGCTAACATTCATATGTCTAAAACTAGCATTTACACTATAGGAAAGCATTACCGCGGGTATAGCACCTAACTCTTTAAACCTAAATCAAACAACATTGCACATCTGATTTACTTCTGAGAACTAAGCATTGTGTGTAGAGGTTTTGCAGCTACCTCCTTTCCTTCAGTTTTTGTGCTAACATTCGTGTCTATAAAACTAGCATTTCCTATATAGGAAAGCATAACCTAGGGTATAGCACCTAACTCTTTAAACGTAAATGAAACAACATGGCACATATGATTTACTTCTGAGAACTAAGCATTGTGTACAGAGATTTTGCAGCTATCTCCTTTCCTTCAGTTTTTTGCTAACATTCATATCTCTAAAACTAGCATTTCATATATAGGAATGCATCACAGAGGTTATAGCACCTAACTCTTTAAACCTAAATGAAACAACATGGCACATGTGATTTACTTCTGAGAACTAAGCATTGTGTGCAGAGATTTTGCAGCTATCTCCTTTCCTTCAGTTATTGTGCTAACATTCGTATCTCCAGAACTAGCATTTCCTATACAGGAAAGCATAACCGAGGGTATAGCACCTAACTGTTTAAACCTAAATGAAACAACATGGCACATATGATTTACTTCGGAGAACTAAGCATTGTGTGCAGAGATTTTGCAGCTATCTCCTTTCCTTCAGTTTTTGTGCTAACATTCGTATCTCTAAAACTAGCATGTCCTATAAAGGAAAGCATTACCGCGGGTATAGCACCTAACTCTTTAAACTTAAATGAAACAACATGGCACATATGATTTACTTCTGAGTTCTAAATATTGTGTGCAGAGATTTTGCAGCTATCTCCTTTCCTTTAGTTTTTGTGCTAACAATCCTATATCTGAAACTAGCAATTACACTATAGGATAGCATTACCGCGGGTATAGCACCGAACTCTTTAAACCTAAATGAAACAACATGGCACATGTGATTTACTTCTGAGAACTAAGCATTGTGCGCAGAGATTTTGCAACTACCTCCTCTCCTTCAGTTTTTGTGCTAACATTCGTATCTCCAGAACTAGCATTTCCTATACAGGAAAGCATAACTGAGGGTATAGCACCTAACTCTTTAAACCTAAATGAAACAACATGGCACATAAGATTTACTTCTGAGAACTAAGAATTGTGTGCAGAGGTTTTGCAGCTATCTCCTTTCCTTCAGTTTTTGTGCTAACATTCCTATGTCTAAAACGTGCATTTACACTATACGAAAGCATTACCGCGGGTATAGCACTTATCTGTTTAAACCTAAATGAAACAACATGGCACATATGATTTACTTCTGAGAACTAAGCATTGTGTGCAGAGATTTTGCAGCTATCTCCTTTCCTTCAGTTTTTGTGCTAACATTCGTATCTCCGGAACTAGCATTTCCTATACAGGAAAGCATAACCGAGGGTATAGCACCTAACTCTTTAAACCTAAATGAAACAACATGGCACATATGATATACTTCTGAGAACGAAGCATTGTGTGCAGAGATTTTGCAGCTATCTCCTTTCCTTCAGTTTTTGTGCTAACATTCCTATGTCTAAAACTAGCATTTACACTATAGGAAAGTATTACCGCGGGTATAGCACCTAACTCTTTAAACCTAAATGAAACAACATGGCACATATGATTTACTTCTGAGAACTAAGCATTGTGTGCAGAGATTTTGCAGCTATCTCCTTTCCTTCAGTTTTTGTGCTAACATTCCTATGTCTAAAACGTGCATTTACACTATACGAAAGCATTACCGCGGGTATAGCACTTATCTGTTTAAACCTAAATGAAACAACATGGCACATATGATTTACTTCTGAGAACTAAGCATTGTGTGCAGAGATTTTGCAGCTATCTCCTTTCCTTCAGTTTTTGTGCTAACATTCGTACCTCCAGAACTAGCATTTCCTATACAGGAAAGCATAACCGAGGGTATAGGACCTAACTCTTAAACCTAAATAAAACAGCACAGCACATATGATTTACTTCTGAGAACTAAGCATTGTGTGCAGAGATTTTGCAGCTATCTCCTTTCCTTCAGTTTTTGTGCTAACATTCTTATCTCTAAAACTAGCATTTCCTATAAAGGAAACCATAACCGGGGGTAGCACCTAACTCTTTAAACCTAAATGAAACAAAATGGCACATATGATTTACTTCTGTGAACTACGCATTGTTTGCAGAGATTTTGCAGCTATCTCCTTTCCTTCAGTTTTTGTGCTAACATTCATATGACTAAAACTAGCATTTACACTATAGGAAAGCATTACCGCGGGTATAGCACCTAACTCTTTAAATCTAAATCAAACAACATTGCACATATGATTTACTTCTGAGAACTAAGCATTGTGTGTAGAGATTTTGCAGCTATCTCCTTTCCTTCAGTTTTTGTGCTAACATTCCTATGTCTAAAACTTGCATTTACACTATAGGAAAGCATTACCGCGGGTATAGCACCTAACTCTTTGAACCTAAATGAAATAACATGGCACATATGATTTACTTCTGAGAACTAAGCATTGTGTGCAGAAATTTTGCAGCTGTCTCCTTTCCTTCATTTTTTGTGCTAACATTCGTATCTCTAAAAGTAGCATTTCCTATATAGGAAAGCATCACCGAGGGTATAGCACCTAACTCTTTAAACCTAAATGAAACAACATGGCACATATGATTTACTTTTGAGAACTACGCATTGTGTGTAGAGATTTTGCAGCTATCTCCTTTCCTTCAGTTTTTGTGCTAACATTCCTATGTCTAAAACTAGCATTTACACAATAGGAAAGCATACCACGGGTATAGCACCTAACTCTTTAAACCTAAATGAAACAACATGGCACATATCATTTACTTCTGAGAACTAAGCACTGTGTGCAGAGATTTTGCAGCTGTCTCCTTTCCTTCAGTTTTTGTGCTAACATTCGTATGTCTAAAAGTAGCATTTCCTACATAGGAAAGCATAACCGAAGGTATAGCACCTAACTCTTAAACCTAAATAAAACAGCATGGCATATATGATTTACTTCTGAGAACTAAGCATTGTGTACAGAGATTTGCAGCTATCTCCTTTCCTTCAGTTTTTGTGCTAACATTCCTATGTCTCAAACTTGCATTTACACTATAGGAAAGCATTACCACACGTATAGCACCTAACTGTTTAAACCTAAATGAAACAACATGGCACGTATGATTTACTTCTGAGAACTAAGAATTGTGTGCAGAGATTTTGCAGCTATCTCCTTTCCTTCAGGTTTTGTGCTAACATTCTTATCTCTAAAAGTAACATTTCCTATATAGGAAAGCATAACCGACGGTATAGCACCTAACTCTTTAAACCTAAATGAAACAACATGGCACATATGATTTACTTCTGAGAACTACGCATTGTGTGCAGAGATTTTTTTTTAATTAATTTTTTTATTGACTTTGTAATAATGTTACATTAAAAATATATATGTGAGGTCCCATTCATCCCCACCCCCCCCAACCCCCCCTCTCCCCCCCAACAACACTCGTTTCCATCATCATGACACATCCATTGGATTTGGTAAATACATCTTTGGGCACCTCTGCACCTTATAGACAATGGTCCACATCATGGCCCCCACTCTCCTCCATTCCATCTAGTGGGCCCTATGAGGATTTACAATGTCCGGTGATTACCTCTGAGGCACCATCCAGGGCAGCTCCATGTCCCAAAGACGCCTCCATCTCTCAACTCCTCCTGCCCTTCCCCATACCCATCGTCCACCATGTCCACTTTTCCCAATTCCATGCCACCTCATCTATGTGGACATTGGATTGGTTGTGTCCATTGCACCTCTATGTCAAGAGGAGGCTCAGATTCCACATGGATGCTGGATGCAGTCCTCCCATTTTCAGTTGTAATCACTCTAGGCTCCACGGTGTGGTGATTGTCCTTCTTCAACTCCATCTTAGCTGAGTGTGGTAAGTCCAATAAATCAGATTGTAGGTGCTGGAGTCTGTTGAGGTTCAGGACCTGGCTATCACATTGTCGGTCCAGAGATTCAAATCCCCTAAATATATCTTAAACCCCAACGTTAACTGCACCTCCGGCACATTAGCATGAA
>NW_026688460.1:0-52043 GCF_030445035.2 Dasypus novemcinctus | reverse complement strand
CACCGTCTCCAGAGCAACCAGGAGGGGCGGGGTCGGGGCGAGTCTGCCGGGGGGCGGGGTGAGTGGCGCCTGCGCGCCAGGGCGGCGGTGGGCGTGGCCGGCCCAGCGGGCCGGGGCGCCTGCGCTTTGGTCCCGGCTTTGCGGGCGTCAGAGAGCGGAGTACGGCGGCGCGGGAGGCCTGGCGCTTGCCCCTGCCCCTCCCCCCACCCCTACCCCGGGCGCCGTCTGGGCGCCCCGAAAGGAGGGGCTGAGGAGGGAGGCAGCGGATGGGGCGAGAGGGGGCTTAGATCCCACAGGGCTGCTGGATGCGGCTCTCCCGCTGGCAGGTGTCGGCACTTTTGCTTCCCTCCGCGGTGAGGACCATGTTCTCCTCCCTCTCAGCTGACCTGGGCCGGTCCAAGGAACCTGAGCGCAGGTGGTGCACCTGCGCTGGGGCTCAGGTCCCAGCTGGCACGGGGCCTGTCCAGAGACACGCAGAAGCCTGTCTCCTGAGCATGCACGCACCCAGTGCCAGGCTCAGCCGCAGCCAAAGTGACAGAAGAAGAGGCATGTGTAGGGAGGCCCCCCCTGCAACCGAATCCCCCCTCCCCCGCGTGCGAGAGCACGGATTCCCCAGTAGAGCCCACTGGCAGGGCACTGAGGCCCGGAGCCACCTGCCATCAGCAGCGTAGTCCTGGGTGTCCCCGCAGCCCTCAGGAGCACCAGGGCCTGGGGCTTGATCGACCAGGCAGCTGCGCCTCGGCGAGAAGGGCTATCTGCTTCGGTTTGGAAATCTGGACAGTATCCCCTGCGGCATTGGCCGCTATGGTAGCTTGGAACGGCGAATCAGTAGGAACATCACCTGGTTGCGTGGCGTGCTCTGCAGAGGGAAGTGTGCTTAAGATGATGGGTTCTCACTTTTTTTCCCCCCAAAACGGATGGTTACGACTCGAGCCAAGGCCCAAACAACCCATACAGTCCGCTTTGGACTGGTCACGATGGCCGCTTAGAATATACCCGGTCCATGGAACACCTGGACCTGTAAGCCCACTTGACCGCAGTGCCTGCCTCAAGTGAGCAGAAATGATTTCCACGCAAGTGTCTCACCACCCAATAGGTAAGCAGTTTCGTTTTTGCGTCCCCCGGCCCCAGAGCCAAGAGAAACGCTCGTTCGTTCATACGGTCCCAAAAAGGTGGGCGAGAGGAGAAAGGGCAGGCTGATTGCTCAGAGTCGTCGGGGTGCTCTGGGGCCCCTCTCGTCCCACCAAAGAAACGCAGAGAAAGAGAGGTCCTTGACAAGGGAGAGGGAAGACTCTGGGCCTGTGCTCTCCGGGAGACAGGCCTCTGCAGGCCTGGCCGGGGAGCCCAGGCCGAAGCCCGCAGGTGACCGGGTGGGAAAGGCCGGGGTTCCCTGACACAAGGTGGAGGTGACGGCGATGGGAGACAGCATGTCTGTGACCATGGCCGTGGGAGAGACCTGCAGGGCAACGCCGGCCGGCCCTAGGTAGGCCCCCGCTTGAGGAGGCCTCGGGGACTTTGGTGGGCAAGGAAACCCCTCTTCAGACGGGTCTGGCAGCCTGGCCCAACCCAGACCCTTGGCCTGGGTCAGGGGAGCTATGGCATGGAGAGGGGGCTCTCCCAGCAGCCCCAGATCTGGCCAGGGGTCCCTTCCCCCACAGCCCCTTCTGCAAGGGGGCCCTGCCCCTCCCCCTGCCTTAGAACTCAGCCCTCTGCCCCCCAGCAAGTGTGAGGAAGGAACTATTCCTATCCTACAGTGGCCCCTAGCGGTGGAAGTTTTGCCTCTGACTTTGGGCAACGGAGCCGCTCTCTTGTTCCTGGAGCTTCTTCTGCTCTCTTGGCTTTTCACCAGACAGACGGGAGGGAACAACTGTCCAGGACAGCATAGCAGAGCTTCTCTCCTGGCCCAGTCCCCACCCAGCAGGCTCCACCCACGTCTGGCCACCCCTTCCGTCGCGATCCCCGTGGCCTCCTGGTGGCATTCGGTGTATACATTTTGGAAGCCCGCTTCCCCCAGCGCTGGAGGTTTTCCTGGCAGTGGACGCGCTGCCCGAAGTGCATCGGGTGGGTTTCGGCAGGATGCCTATTGGCCTCATCTGTCCCGGCACTGCCACTGGGGACCACTCCCGAGTGCAGAAAACGCCTCCCCGCCCCCCTCCCCCAATCCCTCACCACCGTCTTCCCTCTCCCCTGGCCTGGGCACCTCGGCGCCAGTGGCCACCGTCTCCAGAGCAACCAGGAGGGGCGGGGTCGGGGCGAGTCTGCCGGGGGCGGGGTGAGTGGGCCCCTGCGCGCCAGGGCGGCGGTGGGCGTGGCCGGCCCAGCGGGCCGGGGCGCCTGCGCTTTGGTCCCGGCTTTAGCGGGCGTCAGAGAGCGGAGTACGGCGGCGCGGGAGGCCTGGCGCTTGCCCCTGCCCCTCCCCCACCCCACCCCTACCCCGGGCGCCGTCTGGGCGCCCCGAAAGGAGGGGCTGAGGAGGGAGGCAGCGGATGGGGCGAGAGGCGGGCTTAGATCCCACAGGGCTGCTGGATGCGGCTCTCCCGCTGGCAGGTGTCGGCACTTTTGCTTCCCTCCGCGGTGAGGACCATGTTCTCCTCCCTCTCAGCTGACCTGGGCCGGTCCAAGGAACCTGAGCGCAGGTGGTGCACCTGCGCTGGGGCTCAGGTCCCAGCTGGCACGGGGCCTGTCCAGAGACACGCAGAAGCCTGTCTCCTGAGCATGCACGCACCCAAGTGCCAGGCTCAGCCGCAGCCAAAGTGACAGAAGAAGAGGCATGTGTAGGGAGGCCCCCCCTGCAACCGAATCCCCCCTCCCCCGCGTGCGAGAGCACGGATTCCCCAGTAGAGCCCACTGGCAGGGCACTGAGGCCCGGAGCCACCTGCCATCAGCAGCGTAGTCCTGGGTGTCCCCGCAGCCCTCAGGAGCACCAGGGCCTGGGGCTTGATCGACCAGGCAGCTGCGCCTCGGCGAGAAGGGCTATCTGCTTCGGTTTGGAAATCTGGACAGTATCCCTGCGGCATTGGCCGCTATGGTAGCTTGGAACGGCAATCAGTAGGAACATCACCTGGTTGCGTGGCGTGCTCTGGCAGAGGGAAGTGTGCTTAAGATGATGGGTTCTCACTTTTTTTCCCCCCAAAACGGATGGTTACTGACTCGAGCCAAGGCCCAAACAACCCATACGTCCGCTTTGGACGGTCACGATGGCCGCTTAGAATATACCCGGTCCATGGAACACCTGGACCTGTAAGCCCACTTGACCGCAGTGCCTGCCTCAAGTGAGCAGAAATGATTTCCACGCAAGTGTCTCACCACCCAATAGGTAAGCAGTTTCGTTTTGCGTCCCCCCGGCCCCAGAGCCAGAGAGAAACTGCTCGTTCGTTCGTAGCGGTCGCCAAAAAGGTGGGCGAGAGGAGAGAAAGGGCAGGCTGATTGCTCAGAGTCGTCGGGGTGCTCTGGGGCCCCTCTCGTCCCACCAAAGAAACGCAGAGAAAGAGAGGTCCTTGACAAGGGAGAGGGAAGACTCTGGGCCTGTGCTCTCCGGGAGACAGGCCTCTGCAGGCCTGGCCGGGAGCCCAGGCCGAAGCCCGCAGGTGACCGGTGGGAAAGGCCGGGGTTCCCCTGACACAAGGTGGAGGTGACGGCGATGGGAGACAGCATGTCTGTGACCATGGCCGTGGGAGAGACCTGCAGGGCAACGCCGGCCGGCCCCTAGGTAGGCCCCCGCTTGAGGAGGCCTCGGGGACTTTGGTGGGCAAGGAAACCCCTCTTCAGACTGGGTCTGGCAGCCTGGCCCAACCCAGACCCTTGGCCTGGGTCAGGGGAGCTATGGCATGGAGAGGGGGCTCTCCCAGCAGCCCCAGATCTGGCCCAGGGGTCCCTTCCCCCACAGCCCCTTCTGCAAGGGGCCCTGCCCCTCCCCCTGCCTTAGAACTCAGCCCTCTGCCCCCCAGCAAGTGTGAGGAAGGAACTATTCCTATCCTACAGTGGCCCCTAGCGGTGGAAGTTTTGCCTCTGACTTTGGGCAACGGAGGCCGCTCTCTTGTTCCTGGAGCTTCTTCTGTCTCTTGGCTTTTCACCAGACAGACGGGAGGGAACAACTGTCCAGGACAGCATAGCAGAGCTTCTCTCCTGGCCCAGTCCCCACCCAGCAGGCTCCACCCACGTCGGCCACCCCTTCCGTCGCGTCCCCGTGGCCTCCTGGTGGCATTCGGTGTATACATTTTGGAAGCCCGCTTCCCCCAGCGCTGGAGGTTTTCCTGGCAGTGGACGCGCTGCCCGAAGTGCATCGGGTGGGTTTCGGCAGGATGCCTATTGGCCTCATCTGTCCCGGCACTGCCACTGGGGACCACTCCCGAGTGCAGAAAACGCCTCCCCCGCCCCCTCCCCCAATCCCTCACCACCGTCTTCCCTCTCCCCGGCCTGGGCACCTCACGCCAGTGGCCACCGTCTCCAGAGCAACCAGGAGGGGCGGGGTCGGGGCGAGTCTGCCGGGGGCGGGGGTGAGTGAGCGCCTGCGCGCCAGGGCGGCGGTGGGCGTGGCCGGCCCAGCGTGCTGGGGCGCCTGCGCTTTGGTCCCGGCTTTGCGGGCGTCAGAGAGCGGAGTACGGCGGCGCGGGAGGCCTGGCGCTTGCCCCTGCCCCCTCCCCCACCCCTACCCCGGGCGCCGTCTGGGCGCCCCGAAAGGAGGGGGCTGAGGAGGGAGGCAGCGGATGGGGCGAGAGGGGGCTTAGATCCCACAGGGCTGCTGGATGCGGCTCTCCCGCTGGCAGGTGTCGGCACTTTTGCTTCCCTCCGCGGTGAGGACCATGTTCTCCTCCCTCTCAGCTGACCTGGGCCGGTCCAAGGAACCTGAGCGCAGGTGGTGCACCTGCGCTGGGGCTCAGGTCCCAGCTGGCACGGGGCCTGTCCAGAGACACGCAGAAGCCTGTCTCCTGAGCATGCACGCACCCAGTGCCAGGCTCAGCCGCAGCCAAAGTGACAGAAGAAGAGGCATGTGTAGGGAGGCCCCCCTGCAACCGAATCCCCCCTCCCCGCGTGCGAGAGCACGGATTCCCCAGTAGAGCCCACTGGCAGGGCACTGAGGCCCGGAGCCACCTGCCATCAGCAGCGTAGTCCTGGGTGTCCCCGCAGCCCTCAGGAGCACCAGGGCCTGGGGCTTGATCGACCAGGCAGCTGCGCCTCGGCGAGAAGGGCTATCTGCTTCGGTTTGGAAATCTGGACAGTATCCCTGCGGCATTGGCCGCTATGGTAGCTTGGAACGGCAATCAGTAGGAACATCACCTGGTTGCGTGGCGTGCTCTGGCAGAGGGAAGTGTGCTTAAGATGATGGGTTCTCACTTTTTTTCCCCCCCAAAAACGGATGGTTACGACTCGAGCCAAGGCCCAAACAACCCATACATCCGCTTTGGACGGTCACGATGGCCGCTTAGAATATACCCGGTCCATGGAACACCTGGACCTGTAAGCCCACTTGACCGCAGTGCCTGCCTCAAGTGAGCAGAAATGATTTCCACGCAAGTGTCTCACCACCCAATAGGTAAGCAGTTTCGTTTTGCGTCCCCCGGCCCCAGAGCCGAGAGAAATGCTCGTTCGTTCGTCCGGTGCCAAAAAGGTGGGCGAGAGGAGAAAGGGCAGGCTGATTGCTCAGAGTCGTCGGGGTGCTCTGGGGCCCCTCTCGTCCCACCAAAGAAACGCAGAGAAAGAGAGGTCCTTGACAAGGGAGAGGGAAGACTCTGGGCCTGTGCTCTCCGGGAGACAGGCCTCTGCAGGCCTGGCCGGGAGCCCAGGCCGAAGCCCGCAGGTGCACCGGTGGGAAAGGCCGGGGTTCCCCTGACACAAGGTGGAGGTGACGGCGATGGGAGACAGCATGTCTGTGACCATGGCCGTGGGAGAGACCTGCAGGGCAACGCCGGCCGGCCCTAGGTAGGCCCCCGCTTGAGGAGGCCTCGGGGACTTTGGTGGGCAAGGAAACCCCTCTTCAGACGGGTCTGGCAGCCTGGCCCAACCCAGACCCTTGGCCTGGGTCAGGGGAGCTATGGCATGGAGAGGGGGCTCTCCCAGCAGCCCCAGATCTGGCCCAGGGGTCCCTTCCCCCACAGCCCCTTCTGCAAGGGGCCCTGCCCCTCCCCCTGCCTTAGAACTCAGCCCTCTGCCCCCCAGCAAGTGTGAGGAAGGAACTATTCCTATCCTACAGTGGCCCCTAGCGGTGGAAGTTTTGCCTCTGACTTTGGGCAACGGAGCCGCTCTCTTGTTCCTGGAGCTTCTTCTCTCTCTTGGCTTTTCACCAGACAGACGGGAGGGAACAACTGTCCAGGACAGCATAGCAGAGCTTCTCTCCTGGCCCAGTCCCCACCCAGCAGGCTCCACCCACGTCGGCCACCCCTTCCGTCGCGTCCCCGTGGCCTCCTGGTGGCATTCGGTGTATACATTTTGGAAGCCCGCTTCCCCCAGCGCTGGAGGTTTTCCTGGCAGTGGACGCGCTGCCCGAAGTGCATCGGGTGGGTTTCGGCAGGATGCCTATTGGCCTCATCTGTCCCGGCACTGCCACTGGGGACCACTCCCGAGTGCAGAAAACGCCTCCCCGCCCCCTCCCCCAATCCCTCACCACCGTCTTCCCTCTCCCCGGCCTGGGCACCTCGCGCCAGTGGCCACCGTCCCCAGAGCAACCAGGAGGGGCGGGGTCGGGGCGAGTCTGCCGGGGGCGGGTGTGAGTGGCGCCTGCGCGCCAGGGCGGCGGTGGGCGTGGCCGGCCCAGCGGGCCGGGGCGCCTGCGCTTTGGTCCCGGCTTTGCGGGCGTCAGAGAGCGGAGTACGGCGGCGCGGGAGGCCTGGCGCTTGCCCCTGCCCCTCCCCCCACCCCTACCCCGGGCTGCCGTCTGGGCGCCCCGAAAGGAGGGGCTGAGGAGGGAGGCAGCGGATGGGGCGAGAGGGGGCTTAGATCCCACAGGGCTGCTGGATGCGGCTCTCCCGCTGGCAGGTGTCGGCACTTTTGCTTCCCTCCGCGGTGAGGACCATGTTCTCCTCCCTCTCAGCTGACCTGGGCCGGTCCAAGGAACCTGAGCGCAGGTGGTGCACCTGCGCTGGGGCTCAGGTCCAGCTGGCACGGGGCCTGTCCAGAGACACGCAGAAGCCTGTCTCCTGAGCATGCACGCACCCAGTGCCAGGCTCAGCCGCAGCCAAAGTGACAGAAGAAGAGGCATGTGTAGGGAGGCCCCCCTGCAACCGAATCCCCCCTCCCCCGCGTGCGAGAGCACGGATTCCCCAGTAGAGCCCACTGGCAGGGCACTGAGGCCCGGAGCCACCTGCCATCAGCAGCGTAGTCCTGGGTTGTCCCCGCAGCCCTCAGGAGCACCAGGGCCTGGGGCTTGATCGACCAGGCAGCTGCGCCTCGGCGAGAAGGGCTATCTGCTTCGGTTTGGAAATCTGGACAGTATCCCTGCGGCATTGGCCGCTATGGTAGCTTGGAACGGCAATCAGTAGGAACATCTACCTGGTTGCGTGGCGTGCTCTGGCAGAGGGAAGTGTGCTTAAGATGATGGGTTCTCACTTTTTTTCCCCCCAAAACGGATGGTTACGACTCGAGCCAAGGCCCAAACAACCCATACGTCCGCTTTGGACTGGTCACGATGGCCGCTTAGAATATACCCGGTCCATGGAACACCTGGACCTGTAAGCCCACTTGACCGCAGTGCCTGCCTCAAGTGAGCAGAAATGATTTCCACGCAAGTGTCTCACCACCCAATAGGTAAGCAGTTTCGTTTTGCGTCCCCCGGCCCCAGAGCCAGAGAAACGCTCGTTCGTTCGTACCGGTCCCAAAAAGGTGGGCGAGAGGAGAAAGGGCAGGCTGATTGCTCAGAGTCGTCGGGGTGCTCTGGGGCCCCCTCTCGTCCCACCAAAGAAACGCAGAGAAAGAGAGGTCCTTGACAAGGGAGAGGGAAGACTCTGGGCCTGTGCTCTCCGGGAGACAGGCCTCTGCAGGCCTGGCCGGGAGCCCAGGCCGAAGCCCGCAGGTGACCGGTGGGAAAGGCCGGGGTTCCCCTGACACAAGGTGGAGGTGACGGCGATGGGAGACAGCATGTCTGTGACCATGGCCGTGGGAGAGACCTGCAGGGCAACGCCGGCCGGCCCTAGGTAGGCCCCCGCTTGAGGAGGCCTCGGGGACTTTGGTGGGCAAGGAAACCCCTCTTCAGACGGGTCTGGCAGCCTGGCCCAACCCAGACCCTTGGCCTGGGTCAGGGGAGCTATGGCATGGAGAGGGGGCTCTCCCAGCAGCCCCAGATCTGGCCCAGGGGTCCCTTCCCCCACAGCCCCTTCTGCAAGGGGCCCTGCCCCTCCCCCTGCCTTAGAACTCAGCCCTCTGCCCCCCAGCAAGTGTGAGGAAGGAACTATTCCTATCCTACAGTGGCCCCTAGCGGTGGAAGTTTTGCCTCTGACTTTGGGCAACGGAGCCGCTCTCTTGTTCCTGGAGCTTCTTCTGTCTCTTGGCTTTTCACCAGACAGACGGGAGGGAACAACTGTCCAGGACAGCATAGCAGAGCTTCTCTCCTGGCCCAGTCCCCACCCAGCAGGCTCCACCCACGTCGGCCACCCCTTCCGTCGCGTCCCCGTGGCCTCCTGGTGGCATTCGGTGTATACATTTTGGAAGCCCGCTTCCCCCAGCGCTGGAGGTTTTCCTGGCAGTGGACGCGCTGCCCGAAGTGCATCGGGTGGGTTTCGGCAGGATGCCTATTGGCCTCATCTGTCCCGGCACTGCCACTGGGGACCACTCCCGAGTGCAGAAAACGCCTCCCCGCCCCCTCCCCCAATCCCTCACCACCGTCTTCCCTCTCCCCGGCCTGGGCACCTCGGGCCAGTGGCCACCGTCTCCAGAGCAACCAGGAGGGGCGGGGTCGGGGCGAGTCTGCCGGGGGCGGGGTGAGTGGCGCCTGCGCGCCAGGGCGGCGGTGGGCGTGGCCGGCCCAGCGTGCTGGGGCGCCTGCGCTTTGGTCCCGGCTTTGCGGGCGTCAGAGAGCGGAGTACGGCGGCGCGGGAGGCCTGGCGCTTGCCCCTGCCCCTCCCCCACCCCTACCCCGGGCGCCGTCTGGGCGCCCCGAAAGGAGGGGCTGAGGAGGGAGGCAGCGGATGGGGCGAGAGGGGGCTTAGATCCCACAGGGCTGCTGGATGCGGCTCTCCCGCTGGCAGGTGTCGGCACTTTTGCTTCCCTCCGCGGTGAGGACCATGTTCTCCTCCCTCTCAGCTGACCTGGGCCGGTCCAAGGAACCTGAGCGCAGGTGGTGCACCTGCGCTGGGGCTCAGGTCCCAGCTGGCACGGGGCCTGTCCAGAGACACGCAGAAGCCTGTCTCCTGAGCATGCACGCACCCAGTGCCAGGCTCAGCCGCAGCCAAAGTGACAGAAGAAGAGGCATGTGTAGGGAGGCCCCCCTGCAACCGAATCCCCCCTCCCCCGCGTGCGAGAGCACGGATTCCCCAGTAGAGCCCACTGGCAGGGCACTGAGGCCCGGAGCCACCTGCCATCAGCAGCGTAGTCCTGGGTGTCCCCGCAGCCCTCAGGAGCACCAGGGCCTGGGGCTTGATCGACCAGGCAGCTGCGCCTCGGCGAGAAGGGCTATCTGCTTCGGTTTGGAAATCTGGACAGTATCCCTGCGGCATTGGCCGCTATGGTAGCTTGGAACGGCAATCAGTAGGAACATCACCTGGTTGCGTGGCGTGCTCTGGCAGAGGGAAGTGTGCTTAAGATGATGGGTTCTCACTTTTTTTCCCCCCAAAACGGATGGTTACGACTCGAGCCAAGGCCCAAACAACCCATACGTCCGCTTTGGACGGTCACGATGGCCGCTTAGAATATACCCGGTCCATGGAACACCTGGAAGCCCACTTGACCGCAGTGCCTGCCTCAAGTGAGCAGAAATGATTTCCACGCAAGTGTCTCACCACCCAATAGGTAAGCAGTTTCGTTTTGCGTCCCCCGGCCCCAGAGCCGAGAGAAATGCTCGTTCGTTCGTCCGGTGCCAAAAAGGTGGGCGAGAGGAGAAAGGGCAGGCTGATTGCTCAGAGTCGTCGGGGTGCTCTGGGGCCCCTCTCGTCCCACCAAAGAAACGCAGAGAAAGAGAGGTCCTTGACAAGGGAGAGGGAAGACTCTGGGCCTGTGCTCTCCGGGAGACAGGCCTCTGCAGGCCTGGCCGTTAGCCCAGGCCGAAGCCCGCAGGTCACCGGTGGGAAAGGCCGGGGTTCCCCTGACACAAGGTGGAGGTGACGGCGATGGGAGACAGCATGTCTGTGACCATGGCCGTGGGAGAGACCTGCAGGGCAACGCCGGCCGGCCCTAGGTAGGCCCCCGCTTGAGGAGGCCTCGGGGACTTTGGTGGGCAAGGAAACCCCTCTTCAGACGGGTCTGGCAGCCTGGCCCAACCCAGACCCTTGGCCTGGGTCAGGGGAGCTATGGCATGGAGAGGGGGCTCTCCCAGCAGCCCCAGATCTGGCCCAGGGGTCCCTTCCCCCACAGCCCCTTCTGCAAGGGGCCCTGCCCCTCCCCCTGCCTTAGAACTCAGCCCTCTGCCCCCCAGCAAGTGTGAGGAAGGAACTATTCCTATCCTACAGTGGCCCCTAGCGGTGGAAGTTTTGCCTCTGACTTTGGGCAACGGAGCCGCTCTCTTGTTCCTGGAGCTTCTTCTGTCTCTTGGCTTTTCACCAGACAGACGGGAGGGAACAACTGTCCAGGACAGCATAGCAGAGCTTCTCTCCTGGCCCAGTCCCCACCCAGCAGGCTCCACCCACGTCGGCCACCCCTTCCGTCGCGTCCCCGTGGCCTCCTGGTGGCATTCGGTGTATACATTTTGGAAGCCCGCTTCCCCCAGCGCTGGAGGTTTTCCTGGCAGTGGACGCGCTGCCCGAAGTGCATCGGGTGGGTTTCGGCAGGATGCCTATTGGCCTCATCTGTCCCGGCACTGCCACTGGGGACCACTCCCGAGTGCAGAAAACGCCTCCCCGCCCCCTCCCCCAATCCCTCACCACCGTCTTCCCTCTCCCCGGCCTGGGCATCTCGCGCCAGTGGCCGCCGTCTCCAGAGCAACCAGGAGGGGCGGGGTCGGGGCGAGTCTGCCGGGGGCGGGGTGAGTGGCGCCTGCGCGCCGGGGCGGCGGTGGGCGTGGCCGGCCCAGCGGGCCGGGGCGCCTGCGCTTTGGTCCCGGCTTTGCGGGCGTCAGAGAGCGGAGTACGGCGGCGCGGGAGGCCTGGCGCTTGCCCCTGCCCCTCCCCCACCCCTACCCCGGGCGCCGTCTGGGCGCCCCGAAAGGAGGGGCTGAGGAGGGAGGCAGCGGATGGGGCGAGAGGGGGCTTAGATCCCACAGGGCTGCTGGATGCGGCTCTCCCGCTGGCAGGTGTCGGCACTTTTGCTTCCCTCCGCGGTGAGGACCATGTTCTCCTCCCTCTCAGCTGACCTGGGCCGGTCCAAGGAACCTGAGCGCAGGTGGTGCACCTGCGCTGGGGCTCAGGTCCCAGCTGGCACGGGGCCTGTCCAGAGACACGCAGAAGCCTGTCTCCTGAGCATGCACGCACCCAGTGCCAGGCTCAGCCGCAGCCAAAGTGACAGAAGAAGAGGCATGTGTAGGGAGGCCCCCCTGCAACCGAATCCCCCCTCCCCCGCGTGCGAGAGCACGGATTCCCCAGTAGAGCCCACTGGCAGGGCACTGAGGCCCGGAGCCACCTGCCATCAGCAGCGTAGTCCTGGGTGTCCCCGCAGCCCTCAGGAGCACCAGGGCCTGGGGCTTGATCGACCAGGCAGCTGCGCCTCGGCGAGAAGGGCTATCTGCTTCGGTTTGGAAATCTGGACAGTATCCCTGCGGCATTGGCCGCTATGGTAGCTTGGAACGGCAATCAGTAGGAACATCACCTGGTTGCGTGGCGTGCTCTGGCAGAGGGAAGTGTGCTTAAGATGATGGGTTCTCACTTTTTTTCCCCCCAAAACGGATGGTTACGACTCGAGCCAAGGCCCAAACAACCCATACGTCCGCTTTGGACGGTCACGATGGCCGCTTAGAATATACCCGGTCCATGGAACACCTGGACCTGTAAGCCCACTTGACCGCAGTGCCTGCCTCAAGTGAGCAGAAATGATTTCCACGCAAGTGTCTCACCACCCAATAGGTAAGCAGTTTCGTTTTGCGTCCCCCGGCCCCAGAGCCGAGAGAAATGCTCGTTCGTTCGTCCGGTGCCAAAAAGGTGGGCGAGAGGAGAAAGGGCAGGCTGATTGCTCAGAGTCGTCGGGGTGCTCTGGGGCCCCTCTCGTCCCACCAAAGAAACGCAGAGAAAGAGAGGTCCTTGACAAGGGAGAGGGAAGACTCTGGGCCTGTGCTCTCCGGGAGACAGGCCTCTGCAGGCCTGGCCGGGAGCCCAGGCCGAAGCCCGCAGGTGACCGGTGGGAAAGGCCGGGGTTCCCCTGACACAAGGTGGAGGTGACGGCGATGGGAGACAGCATGTCTGTGACCATGGCCGTGGGAGAGACCTGCAGGGCAACGCCGGCCGGCCCTAGGTAGGCCCCCGCTTGAGGAGGCCTCGGGGACTTTGGTGGGCAAGGAAACCCCTCTTCAGACGGGTCTGGCAGCCTGGCCCAACCCAGACCCTTGGCCTGGGTCAGGGGAGCTATGGCATGGAGAGGGGGCTCTCCCAGCAGCCCCAGATCTGGCCCAGGGGTCCCTTCCCCCACAGCCCCTTCTGCAAGGGGCCCTGCCCCTCCCCCTGCCTTAGAACTCAGCCCTCTGCCCCCCAGCAAGTGTGAGGAAGGAACTATTCCTATCCTACAGTGGCCCCTAGCGGTGGAAGTTTTGCCTCTGACTTTGGGCAACGGAGCCGCTCTCTTGTTCCTGGAGCTTCTTCTGTCTCTTGGCTTTTCACCAGACAGACGGGAGGGAACAACTGTCCAGGACAGCATAGCAGAGCTTCTCTCCTGGCCCAGTCCCCACCCAGCAGGCTCCACCCACGTCGGCCACCCCTTCCGTCGCGTCCCCGTGGCCTCCTGGTGGCATTCGGTGTATACATTTTGGAAGCCCGCTTCCCCCAGCGCTGGAGGTTTTCCTGGCAGTGGACGCGCTGCCCGAAGTGCATCGGGTGGGTTTCGGCAGGATGCCTATTGGCCTCATCTGTCCCGGCACTGCCACTGGGGACCACTCCCGAGTGCAGAAAACGCCTCCCCGCCCCCTCCCCCAATCCCTCACCACCGTCTTCCCTCTCCCCGGCCTGGGCACCTCGCGCCAGTGGCCACCGTCCCCAGAGCAACCAGGAGGGGCGGGGTCGGGGCGAGTCTGCCGGGGGCGGGGTGAGTGGCGCCTGCGCGCCAGGGCGGCGGTGGGCGTGGCCGGCCCAGCGGGCCGGGGCGCCTGCGCTTTGGTCCCGGCTTTGCGGGCGTCAGAGAGCGGAGTACGGCGGCGCGGGAGGCCTGGCGCTTGCCCCTGCCCCTCCCCCACCCCTACCCCGGGCGCCGTCTGGGCGCCCCGAAAGGAGGGGCTGAGGAGGGAGGCAGCGGATGGGGCGAGAGGGGGCTTAGATCCCACAGGGCTGCTGGATGCGGCTCTCCCGCTGGCAGGTGTCGGCACTTTTGCTTCCCTCCGCGGTGAGGACCATGTTCTCCTCCCTCTCAGCTGACCTGGGCCGGTCCAAGGAACCTGAGCGCAGGTGGTGCACCTGCGCTGGGGCTCAGGTCCCAGCTGGCACGGGGCCTGTCCAGAGACACGCAGAAGCCTGTCTCCTGAGCATGCACGCACCCAGTGCCAGGCTCAGCCGCAGCCAAAGTGACAGAAGAAGAGGCATGTGTAGGGAGGCCCCCCTGCAACCGAATCCCCCCTCCCCCGCGTGCGAGAGCACGGATTCCCCAGTAGAGCCCACTGGCAGGGCACTGAGGCCCGGAGCCACCTGCCATCAGCAGCGTAGTCCTGGGTGTCCCCGCAGCCCTCAGGAGCACCAGGGCCTGGGGCTTGATCGACCAGGCAGCTGCGCCTCGGCGAGAAGGGCTATCTGCTTC
Source organism: Dasypus novemcinctus (assembly GCF_030445035.2). Classification (NCBI taxonomy): domain Eukaryota; kingdom Metazoa; phylum Chordata; class Mammalia; order Cingulata; family Dasypodidae; genus Dasypus; species Dasypus novemcinctus. The sequence goes on along the minus strand of NW_026688460.1, from coordinate 38,036 downwards.
GGTTTGGAAATCTGGACAGTATCCCTGCGGCATTGGCCGCTATGGTAGCTTGGAACGGCAATCAGTAGGAACATCACCTGGTTGCGTGGCGTGCTCTGGCAGAGGGAAGTGTGCTTAAGATGATGGGTTCTCACTTTTTTTCCCCCCAAAACGGATGGTTACGACTCGAGCCAAGGCCCAAACAACCCATACGTCCGCTTTGGACGGTCACGATGGCCGCTTAGAATATACCCGGTCCATGGAACACCTGGACCTGTAAGCCCACTTGACCGCAGTGCCTGCCTCAAGTGAGCAGAAATGATTTCCACGCAAGTGTCTCACCACCCAATAGGTAAGCAGTTTCGTTTTGCGTCCCCCGGCCCCAGAGCCGAGAGAAATGCTCGTTCGTTCGTCCGGTGCCAAAAAGGTGGGCGAGAGGAGAAAGGGCAGGCTGATTGCTCAGAGTCGTCGGGGTGCTCTGGGGCCCCTCTCGTCCCACCAAAGAAACGCAGAGAAAGAGAGGTCCTTGACAAGGGAGAGGGAAGACTCTGGGCCTGTGCTCTCCGGGAGACAGGCCTCTGCAGGCCTGGCCGGGAGCCCAGGCCGAAGCCCGCAGGTGACCGGTGGGAAAGGCCGGGGTTCCCCTGACACAAGGTGGAGGTGACGGCGATGGGAGACAGCATGTCTGTGACCATGGCCGTGGGAGAGACCTGCAGGGCAACGCCGGCCGGCCCTAGGTAGGCCCCCGCTTGAGGAGGCCTCGGGGACTTTGGTGGGCAAGGAAACCCCTCTTCAGACGGGTCTGGCAGCCTGGCCCAACCCAGACCCTTGGCCTGGGTCAGGGGAGCTATGGCATGGAGAGGGGGCTCTCCCAGCAGCCCCAGATCTGGCCCAGGGGTCCCTTCCCCCACAGCCCCTTCTGCAAGGGGCCCTGCCCCTCCCCCTGCCTTAGAACTCAGCCCTCTGCCCCCCAGCAAGTGTGAGGAAGGAACTATTCCTATCCTACAGTGGCCCCTAGCGGTGGAAGTTTTGCCTCTGACTTTGGGCAACGGAGCCGCTCTCTTGTTCCTGGAGCTTCTTCTGTCTCTTGGCTTTTCACCAGACAGACGGGAGGGAACAACTGTCCAGGACAGCATAGCAGAGCTTCTCTCCTGGCCCAGTCCCCACCCAGCAGGCTCCACCCACGTCGGCCACCCCTTCCGTCGCGTCCCCGTGGCCTCCTGGTGGCATTCGGTGTATACATTTTGGAAGCCCGCTTCCCCCAGCGCTGGAGGTTTTCCTGGCAGTGGACGCGCTGCCCGAAGTGCATCGGGTGGGTTTCGGCAGGATGCCTATTGGCCTCATCTGTCCCGGCACTGCCACTGGGGACCACTCCCGAGTGCAGAAAACGCCTCCCCGCCCCCTCCCCCAATCCCTCACCACCGTCTTCCCTCTCCCCGGCCTGGGCACCTCGCGCCAGTGGCCACCGTCCCCAGAGCAACCAGGAGGGGCGGGGTCGGGGCGAGTCTGCCGGGGGCGGGGTGAGTGGCGCCTGCGCGCCAGGGCGGCGGTGGGCGTGGCCGGCCCAGCGGGCCGGGGCGCCTGCGCTTTGGTCCCGGCTTTGCGGGCGTCAGAGAGCGGAGTACGGCGGCGCGGGAGGCCTGGCGCTTGCCCCTGCCCCTCCCCCACCCCTACCCCGGGCGCCGTCTGGGCGCCCCGAAAGGAGGGGCTGAGGAGGGAGGCAGCGGATGGGGCGAGAGGGGGCTTAGATCCCACAGGGCTGCTGGATGCGGCTCTCCCGCTGGCAGGTGTCGGCACTTTTGCTTCCCTCCGCGGTGAGGACCATGTTCTCCTCCCTCTCAGCTGACCTGGGCCGGTCCAAGGAACCTGAGCGCAGGTGGTGCACCTGCGCTGGGGCTCAGGTCCCAGCTGGCACGGGGCCTGTCCAGAGACACGCAGAAGCCTGTCTCCTGAGCATGCACGCACCCAGTGCCAGGCTCAGCCGCAGCCAAAGTGACAGAAGAAGAGGCATGTGTAGGGAGGCCCCCCTGCAACCGAATCCCCCCTCCCCCGCGTGCGAGAGCACGGATTCCCCAGTAGAGCCCACTGGCAGGGCACTGAGGCCCGGAGCCACCTGCCATCAGCAGCGTAGTCCTGGGTGTCCCCGCAGCCCTCAGGAGCACCAGGGCCTGGGGCTTGATCGACCAGGCAGCTGCGCCTCGGCGAGAAGGGCTATCTGCTTCGGTTTGGAAATCTGGACAGTATCCCTGCGGCATTGGCCGCTATGGTAGCTTGGAACGGCAATCAGTAGGAACATCACCTGGTTGCGTGGCGTGCTCTGGCAGAGGGAAGTGTGCTTAAGATGATGGGTTCTCACTTTTTTTCCCCCCAAAACGGATGGTTACGACTCGAGCCAAGGCCCAAACAACCCATACGTCCGCTTTGGACGGTCACGATGGCCGCTTAGAATATACCCGGTCCATGGAACACCTGGACCTGTAAGCCCACTTGACCGCAGTGCCTGCCTCAAGTGAGCAGAAATGATTTCCACGCAAGTGTCTCAACACCCAATAGGTAAGCAGTTTCGTTTTGCGTCCCCCGGCCCCAGAGCCGAGAGAAACGCTCGTTCGTTCGTACGGTCCCAAAAAGGTGGGCGAGAGGAGAAAGGGCAGGCTGATTGCTCAGAGTCGTCGGGGTGCTCTGGGGCCCCTCTCGTCCCACCAAAGAAACGCAGAGAAAGAGAGGTCCTTGACAAGGGAGAGGGAAGACTCTGGGCCTGTGCTCTCCGGGAGACAGGCCTCTGCAGGCCTGGCCGGGAGCCCAGGCCGAAGCCCGCAGGTGACCGGTGGGAAAGGCCGGGGTTCCCCTGACACAAGGTGGAGGTGACGGCGATGGGAGACAGCATGTCTGTGACCATGGCCGTGGGAGAGACCTGCAGGGCAACGCCGGCCGGCCCTAGGTAGGCCCCCGCTTGAGGAGGCCTCGGGGACTTTGGTGGGCAAGGAAACCCCTCTTCAGACGGGTCTGGCAGCCTGGCCCAACCCAGACCCTTGGCCTGGGTCAGGGGAGCTATGGCATGGAGAGGGGGCTCTCCCAGCAGCCCCAGATCTGGCCCAGGGGTCCCTTCCCCCACAGCCCCTTCTGCAAGGGGCCCTGCCCCTCCCCCTGCCTTAGAACTCAGCCCTCTGCCCCCCAGCAAGTGTGAGGAAGGAACTATTCCTATCCTACAGTGGCCCCTAGCGGTGGAAGTTTTGCCTCTGACTTTGGGCAACGGAGCCGCTCTCTTGTTCCTGGAGCTTCTTCTGTCTCTTGGCTTTTCACCAGACAGACGGGAGGGAACAACTGTCCAGGACAGCATAGCAGAGCTTCTCTCCTGGCCCAGTCCCCACCCAGCAGGCTCCACCCACGTCGGCCACCCCTTCCGTCGCGTCCCCGTGGCCTCCTGGTGGCATTCGGTGTATACATTTTGGAAGCCCGCTTCCCCCAGCGCTGGAGGTTTTCCTGGCAGTGGACGCGCTGCCCGAAGTGCATCGGGTGGGTTTCGGCAGGATGCCTATTGGCCTCATCTGTCCCGGCACTGCCACTGGGGACCACTCCCGAGTGCAGAAAACGCCTCCCCGCCCCCTCCCCCAATCCCTCACCACCGTCTTCCCTCTCCCCGGCCTGGGCACCTCGCGCCAGTGGCCACCGTCTCCAGAGCAACCAGGAGGGGCGGGGTCGGGGCGAGTCTGCCGGGGGCGGGGTGAGTGGCGCCTGCGCGCCAGGGCGGCGGTGGGCGTGGCCGGCCCAGCGGGCCGGGGCGCCTGCGCTTTGGTCCCGGCTTTGCGGGCGTCAGAGAGCGGAGTACGGCGGCGCGGGAGGCCTGGCGCTTGCCCCTGCCCCTCCCCCACCCCTACCCCGGGCGCCGTCTGGGCGCCCCGAAAGGAGGGGCTGAGGAGGGAGGCAGCGGATGGGGCGAGAGGGGGCTTAGATCCCACAGGGCTGCTGGATGCGGCTCTCCCGCTGGCAGGTGTCGGCACTTTTGCTTCCCTCCGCGGTGAGGACCATGTTCTCCTCCCTCTCAGCTGACCTGGGCCGGTCCAAGGAACCTGAGCGCAGGTGGTGCACCTGCGCTGGGGCTCAGGTCCCAGCTGGCACGGGGCCTGTCCAGAGACACGCAGAAGCCTGTCTCCTGAGCATGCACGCACCCAGTGCCAGGCTCAGCCGCAGCCAAAGTGACAGAAGAAGAGGCATGTGTAGGGAGGCCCCCCTGCAACCGAATCCCCCCTCCCCCGCGTGCGAGAGCACGGATTCCCCAGTAGAGCCCACTGGCAGGGCACTGAGGCCCGGAGCCACCTGCCATCAGCAGCGTAGTCCTGGGTGTCCCCGCAGCCCTCAGGAGCACCAGGGCCTGGGGCTTGATCGACCAGGCAGCTGCGCCTCGGCGAGAAGGGCTATCTGCTTCGGTTTGGAAATCTGGACAGTATCCCTGCGGCATTGGCCGCTATGGTAGCTTGGAACGGCAATCAGTAGGAACATCACCTGGTTGCGTGGCGTGCTCTGGCAGAGGGAAGTGTGCTTAAGATGATGGGTTCTCACTTTTTTTCCCCCCAAAACGGATGGTTACGACTCGAGCCAAGGCCCAAACAACCCATACGTCCGCTTTGGACGGTCACGATGGCCGCTTAGAATATACCCGGTCCATGGAACACCTGGACCTGTAAGCCCACTTGACCGCAGTGCCTGCCTCAAGTGAGCAGAAATGATTTCCACGCAAGTGTCTCACCACCCAATAGGTAAGCAGTTTCGTTTTGCGTCCCCCGGCCCCAGAGCCGAGAGAAATGCTCGTTCGTTCGTCCGGTGCCAAAAAGGTGGGCGAGAGGAGAAAGGGCAGGCTGATTGCTCAGAGTCGTCGGGGTGCTCTGGGGCCCCATTCGTCCCACGCAGAGAAAGAGAGGTCCTTGACAAGGGAGAGGGAAGACTCTGGGCCTGTGCTCTCCGGGAGACAGGCCTCTGCAGGCCTGGCCGGGAGCCCAGGCCGAAGCCCGCAGGTGACCGGTGGGAAAGGCCGGGGTTCCCCTGACACAAGGTGGAGGTGACGGCGATGGGAGACAGCATGTCTGTGACCATGGCCGTGGGAGAGACCTGCAGGGCAACGCCGGCCGGCCCTAGGTAGGCCCCCGCTTGAGGAGGCCTCGGGGACTTTGGTGGGCAAGGAAACCCCTCTTCAGACGGGTCTGGCAGCCTGGCCCAACCCAGACCCTTGGCCTGGGTCAGGGGAGCTATGGCATGGAGAGGGGGCTCTCCCAGCAGCCCCAGATCTGGCCCAGGGGTCCCTTCCCCCACAGCCCCCTCTGCATGGGGCCCTGCCCCTCCCCCTGCCTTAGAACTCAGCCCTCTGCCCCCCAGCAAGTGTGAGGAAGGAACTATTCCTATCCTACAGTGGCCCCTAGCGGTGGAAGTTTTGCCTCTGACTTTGGGCAACGGAGCCGCTCTCTTGTTCCTGGAGCTTCTTCTGTCTCTTGGCTTTTCACCAGACAGACGGGAGGGAACAACTGTCCAGGACAGCATAGCAGAGCTTCTCTCCTGGCCCAGTCCCCACCCAGCAGGCTCCACCCACGTCGGCCACCCCTTCCGTCGCGTCCCCGTGGCCTCCTGGTGGCATTCGGTGTATACATTTTGGAAGCCCGCTTCCCCCAGCGCTGGAGGTTTTCCTGGCAGTGGACGCGCTGCCCGAAGTGCATCGGGTGGGTTTCGGCAGGATGCCTATTGGCCTCATCTGTCCCGGCACTGCCACTGGGGACCACTCCCGAGTGCAGAAAACGCCTCCCCGCCCCCTCCCCCAATCCCTCACCACCGTCTTCCCTCTCCCCGGCCTGGGCACCTCGCGCCAGTGGCCACCGTCTCCAGAGCAACCAGGAGGGGCGGGGTCGGGGCGAGTCTGCCGGGGGCGGGGTGAGTGGCGCCTGCGCGCCAGGGCGGCGGTGGGCGTGGCCGGCCCAGCGGGCCGGGGCGCCTGCGCTTTGGTCCCGGCTTTGCGGGCGTCAGAGAGCGGAGTACGGCGGCGCGGGAGGCCTGGCGCTTGCCCCTGCCCCTCCCCCACCCCTACCCCGGGCGCCGTCTGGGCGCCCCGAAAGGAGGGGCTGAGGAGGGAGGCAGCGGATGGGGCGAGAGGGGGCTTAGATCCCACAGGGCTGCTGGATGCGGCTCTCCCGCTGGCAGGTGTCGGCACTTTTGCTTCCCTCCGCGGTGAGGACCATGTTCTCCTCCCTCTCAGCTGACCTGGGCCGGTCCAAGGAACCTGAGCGCAGGTGGTGCACCTGCGCTGGGGCTCAGGTCCCAGCTGGCACGGGGCCTGTCCAGAGACACGCAGAAGCCTGTCTCCTGAGCATGCACGCACCCAGTGCCAGGCTCAGCCGCAGCCAAAGTGACAGAAGAAGAGGCATGTGTAGGGAGGCCCCCCTGCAACCGAATCCCCCCTCCCCCGCGTGCGAGAGCACGGATTCCCCAGTAGAGCCCACTGGCAGGGCACTGAGGCCCGGAGCCACCTGCCATCAGCAGCGTAGTCCTGGGTGTCCCCGCAGCCCTCAGGAGCACCAGGGCCTGGGGCTTGATCGACCAGGCAGCTGCGCCTCGGCGAGAAGGGCTATCTGCTTCGGTTTGGAAATCTGGACAGTATCCCTGCGGCATTGGCCGCTATGGTAGCTTGGAACGGCAATCAGTAGGAACATCACCTGGTTGCGTGGCGTGCTCTGGCAGAGGGAAGTGTGCTTAAGATGATGGGTTCTCACTTTTTTTCCCCCCAAAACGGATGGTTACGACTCGAGCCAAGGCCCAAACAACCCATACGTCCGCTTTGGACGGTCACGATGGCCGCTTAGAATATACCCGGTCCATGGAACACCTGGACCTGTAAGCCCACTTGACCGCAGTGCCTGCCTCAAGTGAGCAGAAATGATTTCCACGCAAGTGTCTCACCACCCAATAGGTAAGCAGTTTCGTTTTGCGTCCCCCGGCCCCAGAGCCGAGAGAAATGCTCGTTCGTTCGTCCGGTGCCAAAAAGGTGGGCGAGAGGAGAAAGGGCAGGCTGATTGCTCAGAGTCGTCGGGGTGCTCTGGGGCCCCACTCGTCCCACGCAGAGAAAGAGAGGTCCTTGACAAGGGAGAGGGAAGACTCTGGGCCTGTGCTCTCCGGGAGACAGGCCTCTGCAGGCCTGGCCGGGAGCCCAGGCCGAAGCCCGCAGGTGACCGGTGGGAAAGGCCGGGGTTCCCCTGACACAAGGTGGAGGTGACGGCGATGGGAGACAGCATGTCTGTGACCATGGCCGTGGGAGAGACCTGCAGGGCAACGCCGGCCGGCCCTAGGTAGGCCCCCGCTTGAGGAGGCCTCGGGGACTTTGGTGGGCAAGGAAACCCCTCTTCAGACGGGTCTGGCAGCCTGGCCCAACCCAGACCCTTGGCCTGGGTCAGGGGAGCTATGGCATGGAGAGGGGGCTCTCCCAGCAGCCCCAGATCTGGCCCAGGGGTCCCTTCCCCCACAGCCCCCTCTGCATGGGGCCCTGCCCCTCCCCCTGCCTTAGAACTCAGCCCTCTGCCCCCCAGCAAGTGTGAGGAAGGAACTATTCCTATCCTACAGTGGCCCCTAGCGGTGGAAGTTTTGCCTCTGACTTTGGGCAACGGAGCCGCTCTCTTGTTCCTGGAGCTTCTTCTGTCTCTTGGCTTTTCACCAGACAGACGGGAGGGAACAACTGTCCAGGACAGCATAGCAGAGCTTCTCTCCTGGCCCAGTCCCCACCCAGCAGGCTCCACCCACGTCGGCCACCCCTTCCGTCGCGTCCCCGTGGCCTCCTGGTGGCATTCGGTGTATACATTTTGGAAGCCCGCTTCCCCCAGCGCTGGAGGTTTTCCTGGCAGTGGACGCGCTGCCCGAAGTGCATCGGGTGGGTTTCGGCAGGATGCCTATTGGCCTCATCTGTCCCGGCACTGCCACTGGGGACCACTCCCGAGTGCAGAAAACGCCTCCCCGCCCCCTCCCCCAATCCCTCACCACCGTCTTCCCTCTCCCCGGCCTGGGCACCTCGCGCCAGTGGCCACCGTCTCCAGAGCAACCAGGAGGGGCGGGGTCGGGGCGAGTCTGCCGGGGGCGGGGTGAGTGGCGCCTGCGCGCCAGGGCGGCGGTGGGCGTGGCCGGCCCAGCGGGCCGGGGCGCCTGCGCTTTGGTCCCGGCTTTGCGGGCGTCAGAGAGCGGAGTACGGCGGCGCGGGAGGCCTGGCGCTTGCCCCTGCCCCTCCCCCACCCCTACCCCGGGCGCCGTCTGGGCGCCCCGAAAGGAGGGGCTGAGGAGGGAGGCAGCGGATGGGGCGAGAGGGGGCTTAGATCCCACAGGGCTGCTGGATGCGGCTCTCCCGCTGGCAGGTGTCGGCACTTTTGCTTCCCTCCGCGGTGAGGACCATGTTCTCCTCCCTCTCAGCTGACCTGGGCCGGTCCAAGGAACCTGAGCGCAGGTGGTGCACCTGCGCTGGGGCTCAGGTCCCAGCTGGCACGGGGCCTGTCCAGAGACACGCAGAAGCCTGTCTCCTGAGCATGCACGCACCCAGTGCCAGGCTCAGCCGCAGCCAAAGTGACAGAAGAAGAGGCATGTGTAGGGAGGCCCCCCTGCAACCGAATCCCCCCTCCCCCGCGTGCGAGAGCACGGATTCCCCAGTAGAGCCCACTGGCAGGGCACTGAGGCCCGGAGCCACCTGCCATCAGCAGCGTAGTCCTGGGTGTCCCCGCAGCCCTCAGGAGCACCAGGGCCTGGGGCTTGATCGACCAGGCAGCTGCGCCTCGGCGAGAAGGGCTATCTGCTTCGGTTTGGAAATCTGGACAGTATCCCTGCGGCATTGGCCGCTATGGTAGCTTGGAACGGCAATCAGTAGGAACATCACCTGGTTGCGTGGCGTGCTCTGGCAGAGGGAAGTGTGCTTAAGATGATGGGTTCTCACTTTTTTTCCCCCCAAAACGGATGGTTACGACTCGAGCCAAGGCCCAAACAACCCATACGTCCGCTTTGGACGGTCACGATGGCCGCTTAGAATATACCCGGTCCATGGAACACCTGGACCTGTAAGCCCACTTGACCGCAGTGCCTGCCTCAAGTGAGCAGAAATGATTTCCACGCAAGTGTCTCACCACCCAATAGGTAAGCAGTTTCGTTTTGCGTCCCCCGGCCCCAGAGCCGAGAGAAATGCTCGTTCGTTCGTCCGGTGCCAAAAAGGTGGGCGAGAGGAGAAAGGGCAGGCTGATTGCTCAGAGTCGTCGGGGTGCTCTGGGGCCCCTCTCGTCCCACGCAGAGAAAGAGAGGTCCTTGACAAGGGAGAGGGAAGACTCTGGGCCTGTGCTCTCCGGGAGACAGGCCTCTGCAGGCCTGGCCGGGAGCCCAGGCCGAAGCCCGCAGGTGACCGGTGGGAAAGGCCGGGGTTCCCCTGACACAAGGTGGAGGTGACGGCGATGGGAGACAGCATGTCTGTGACCATGGCCGTGGGAGAGACCTGCAGGGCAACGCCGGCCGGCCCTAGGTAGGCCCCCGCTTGAGGAGGCCTCGGGGACTTTGGTGGGCAAGGAAACCCCTCTTCAGACGGGTCTGGCAGCCTGGCCCAACCCAGACCCTTGGCCTGGGTCAGGGGAGCTATGGCATGGAGAGGGGGCTCTCCCAGCAGCCCCAGATCTGGCCCAGGGGTCCCTTCCCCCACAGCCCCTTCTGCAAGGGGCCCTGCCCCTCCCCCTGCCTTAGAACTCAGCCCTCTGCCCCCCAGCAAGTGTGAGGAAGGAACTATTCCTATCCTACAGTGGCCCCTAGCGGTGGAAGTTTTGCCTCTGACTTTGGGCAACGGAGCCGCTCTCTTGTTCCTGGAGCTTCTTCTGTCTCTTGGCTTTTCACCAGACAGACGGGAGGGAACAACTGTCCAGGACAGCATAGCAGAGCTTCTCTCCTGGCCCAGTCCCCACCCAGCAGGCTCCACCCACGTCGGCCACCCCTTCCGTCGCGTCCCCGTGGCCTCCTGGTGGCATTCGGTGTATACATTTTGGAAGCCCGCTTCCCCCAGCGCTGGAGGTTTTCCTGGCAGTGGACGCGCTGCCCGAAGTGCATCGGGTGGGTTTCGGCAGGATGCCTATTGGCCTCATCTGTCCCGGCACTGCCACTGGGGACCACTCCCGAGTGCAGAAAACGCCTCCCCGCCCCCTCCCCCAATCCCTCACCACCGTCTTCCCTCTCCCCGGCCTGGGCACCTCGGGCCAGTGGCCACCGTCTCCAGAGCAACCAGGAGGGGCGGGGTCGGGGCGAGTCTGCCGGGGGCGGGGTGAGTGGCGCCTGCGCGCCAGGGCGGCGGTGGGCGTGGCCGGCCCAGCGGGCCGGGGCGCCTGCGCTTTGGTCCCGGCTTTGCGGGCGTCAGAGAGCGGAGTACGGCGGCGCGGGAGGCCTGGCGCTTGCCCCTGCCCCTCCCCCACCCCTACCCCGGGCGCCGTCTGGGCGCCCCGAAAGGAGGGGCTGAGGAGGGAGGCAGCGGATGGGGCGAGAGGGGGCTTAGATCCCACAGGGCTGCTGGATGCGGCTCTCCCGCTGGCAGGTGTCGGCACTTTTGCTTCCCTCCGCGGTGAGGACCATGTTCTCCTCCCTCTCAGCTGACCTGGGCCGGTCCAAGGAACCTGAGCGCAGGTGGTGCACCTGCGCTGGGGCTCAGGTCCCAGCTGGCACGGGGCCTGTCCAGAGACACGCAGAAGCCTGTCTCCTGAGCATGCACGCACCCAGTGCCAGGCTCAGCCGCAGCCAAAGTGACAGAAGAAGAGGCATGTGTAGGGAGGCCCCCCTGCAACCGAATCCCCCTCCCCCGCGTGCGAGAGCACGGATTCCCCAGTAGAGCCCACTGGCAGGGCACTGAGGCCCGGAGCCACCTGCCATCAGCAGCGTAGTCCTGGGTGTCCCCGCAGCCCTCAGGAGCACCAGGGCCTGGGGCTTGATCGACCAGGCAGCTGCGCCTCGGCGAGAAGGGCTATCTGCTTCGGTTTGGAAATCTGGACAGTATCCCTGCGGCATTGGCCGCTATGGTAGCTTGGAACGGCAATCAGTAGGAACATCACCTGGTTGCGTGGCGTGCTCTGGCAGAGGGAAGTGTGCTTAAGATGATGGGTTCTCACTTTTTTTCCCCCCAAAACGGATGGTTACGACTCGAGTCAAGGCCCAAACAACCCATACGTCCGCTTTGGACGGTCACGATGGCCGCTTAGAATATATCCGGTCCATGGAACACCTGGACCTGTAAGCCCACTTGACCGCAGTGCCTGCCTCAAGTGAGCAGAAATGATTTCCACGCAAGTGTCTCACCACCCAATAGGTAAGCAGTTTCGTTTTGCGTCCCCCGGCCCCAGAGCCGAGAGAAATGCTCGTTCGTTCGTCCGGTGCCAAAAAGGTGGGCGAGAGGAGAAAGGGCAGGCTGATTGCTCAGAGTCGTCGGGGTGCTCTGGGGCCCCTCTCGTCCCACGCAGAGAAAGAGAGGTCCTTGACAAGGGAGAGGGAAGACTCTGGGCCTGTGCTCTCCGGGAGACAGGCCTCTGCAGGCCTGGCCGGGAGCCCAGGCCGAAGCCCGCAGGTGACCGGTGGGAAAGGCCGGGGTTCCCCTGACACAAGGTGGAGGTGACGGCGATGGGAGACAGCATGTCTGTGACCATGGCCGTGGGAGAGACCTGCAGGGCAACGCCGGCCGGCCCTAGGTAGGCCCCCGCTTGAGGAGGCCTCGGGGACTTTGGTGGGCAAGGAAACCCCTCTTCAGACGGGTCTGGCAGCCTGGCCCAACCCAGACCCTTGGCCTGGGTCAGGGGAGCTATGGCATGGAGAGGGGGCTCTCCCAGCAGCCCCAGATCTGGCCCAGGGGTCCCTTCCCCCACAGCCCCTTCTGCAAGGGGCCCTGCCCCTCCCCCTGCCTTAGAACTCAGCCCTCTGCCCCCCAGCAAGTGTGAGGAAGGAACTATTCCTATCCTACAGTGGCCCCTAGCGGTGGAAGTTTTGCCTCTGACTTTGGGCAACGGAGCCGCTCTCTTGTTCCTGGAGCTTCTTCTGTCTCTTGGCTTTTCACCAGACAGACGGGAGGGAACAACTGTCCAGGACAGCATAGCAGAGCTTCTCTCCTGGCCCAGTCCCCACCCAGCAGGCTCCACCCACGTCGGCCACCCCTTCCGTCGCGTCCCCGTGGCCTCCTGGTGGCATTCGGTGTATACATTTTGGAAGCCCGCTTCCCCCAGCGCTGGAGGTTTTCCTGGCAGTGGACGCGCTGCCCGAAGTGCATCGGGTGGGTTTCGGCAGGATGCCTATTGGCCTCATCTGTCCCGGCACTGCCACTGGGGACCACTCCCGAGTGCAGAAAACGCCTCCCCGCCCCCTCCCCCAATCCCTCACCACCGTCTTCCCTCTCCCCGGCCTGGGCACCTCGGGCCAGTGGCCACCGTCTCCAGAGCAACCAGGAGGGGCGGGGTCAGGGCGAGTCTGCCGGGGGCGGGGTGAGTGGCGCCTGCGCGCCAGGGCGGCGGTGGGCGTGGCCGGCCCAGCGGGCCGGGGCGCCTGCGCTTTGGTCCCGGCTTTGCGGGCGTCAGAGAGCGGAGTACGGCGGCGCGGGAGGCCTGGCGCTTGCCCCTGCCCCTCCCCCACCCCTACCCCGGGCGCCGTCTGGGCGCCCCGAAAGGAGGGGCTGAGGAGGGAGGCAGCGGATGGGGCGAGAGGGGGCTTAGATCCCACAGGGCTGCTGGATGCGGCTCTCCCGCTGGCAGGTGTCGGCACTTTTGCTTCCCTCCGCGGTGAGGACCATGTTCTCCTCCCTCTCAGCTGACCTGGGCCGGTCCAAGGAACCTGAGCGCAGGTGGTGCACCTGCGCTGGGGCTCAGGTCCCAGCTGGCACGGGGCCTGTCCAGAGACACGCAGAAGCCTGTCTCCTGAGCATGCACGCACCCAGTGCCAGGCTCAGCCGCAGCCAAAGTGACAGAAGAAGAGGCATGTGTAGGGAGGCCCCCCTGCAACCGAATCCCCCTCCCCCGCGTGCGAGAGCACGGATTCCCCAGTAGAGCCCACTGGCAGGGCACTGAGGCCCGGAGCCACCTGCCATCAGCAGCGTAGTCCTGGGTGTCCCCGCAGCCCTCAGGAGCACCAGGGCCTGGGGCTTGATCGACCAGGCAGCTGCGCCTCGGCGAGAAGGGCTATCTGCTTCGGTTTGGAAATCTGGACAGTATCCCTGCGGCATTGGCCGCTATGGTAGCTTGGAACGGCAATCAGTAGGAACATCACCTGGTTGCGTGGCGTGCTCTGGCAGAGGGAAGTGTGCTTAAGATGATGGGTTCTCACTTTTTTTCCCCCCAAAACGGATGGTTACGACTCGAGTCAAGGCCCAAACAACCCATACGTCCGCTTTGGACGGTCACGATGGCCGCTTAGAATATATCCGGTCCATGGAACACCTGGACCTGTAAGCCCACTTGACCGCAGTGCCTGCCTCAAGTGAGCAGAAATGATTTCCACGCAAGTGTCTCACCACCCAATAGGTAAGCAGTTTCGTTTTGCGTCCCCCGGCCCCAGAGCCGAGAGAAATGCTCGTTCGTTCGTCCGGTGCCAAAAAGGTGGGCGAGAGGAGAAAGGGCAGGCTGATTGCTCAGAGTCGTCGGGGTGCTCTGGGGCCCCTCTCGTCCCACCAAAGAAACGCAGAGAAAGAGAGGTCCTTGACAAGGGAGAGGGAAGACTCTGGGCCTGTGCTCTCCGGGAGACAGGCCTCTGCAGGCCTGGCCGGGAGCCCAGGCTGAAGCCCGCAGGTGACCGGTGGGAAAGGCCGGGGTTCCCCTGACACAAGGTGGAGGTGACGGCGATGGGAGACAGCATGTCTGTGACCATGGCCGTGGGAGAGACCTGCAGGGCAACGCCGGCCGGCCCTAGGTAGGCCCCCGCTTGAGGAGGCCTCGGGGACTTTGGTGGGCAAGGAAACCCCTCTTCAGACGGGTCTGGCAGCCTGGCCCAACCCAGACCCTTGGCCTGGGTCAGGGGAGCTATGGCATGGAGAGGGGGCTCTCCCAGCAGCCCCAGATCTGGCCCAGGGGTCCCTTCCCCCACAGCCCCTTCTGCAAGGGGCCCTGCCCCTCCCCCTGCCTTAGAACTCAGCCCTCTGCCCCCCAGCAAGTGTGAGGAAGGAACTATTCCTATCCTACAGTGGCCCCTAGCGGTGGAAGTTTTGCCTCTGACTTTGGGCAACGGAGCCGCTCTCTTGTTCCTGGAGCTTCTTCTGTCTCTTGGCTTTTCACCAGACAGACGGGAGGGAACAACTGTCCAGGACAGCATAGCAGAGCTTCTCTCCTGGCCCAGTCCCCACCCAGCAGGCTCCACCCACGTCGGCCACCCCTTCCGTCGCGTCCCCGTGGCCTCCTGGTGGCATTCGGTGTATACATTTTGGAAGCCCGCTTCCCCCAGCGCTGGAGGTTTTCCTGGCAGTGGACGCGCTGCCCGAAGTGCATCGGGTGGGTTTCGGCAGGATGCCTATTGGCCTCATCTGTCCCGGCACTGCCACTGGGGACCACTCCCGAGTGCAGAAAACGCCTCCCCGCCCCCTCCCCCAATCCCTCACCACCGTCTTCCCTCTCCCCGGCCTGGGCACCTCGCGCCAGTGGCCACCGTCTCCAGAGCAACCAGGAGGGGCGGGGTCGGGGCGAGTCTGCTGGGGGCGGGGTGAGTGGCGCCTGCGCGCCAGGGCGGCGGTGGGCGTGGCCGGCCCAGCGGGCCGGGGCGCCTGCGCTTTGGTCCCGGCTTTGCGGGCGTCAGAGAGCGGAGTACGGCGGCGTGGGAGGCCTGGCGCTTGCCCCTGCCCCTCCCCCACCCCTACCCCGGGCGCCGTCTGGGCGCCCCGAAAGGAGGGGCTGAGGAGGGAGGCAGCGGATGGGGCGAGAGGGGGCTTAGATCCCACAGGGCTGCTGGATGCGGCTCTCCCGCTGGCAGGTGTCGGCACTTTTGCTTCCCTCCGCGGTGAGGACCATGTTCTCCTCCCTCTCAGCTGACCTGGGCCGGTCCAAGGAACCTGAGCGCAGGTGGTGCACCTGCGCTGGGGCTCAGGTCCCAGCTGGCCCGGGGCCTGTCCAGAGACACGCAGAAGCCTGTCTCCTGAGCATGCACGCACCCAGTGCCAGGCTCAGCCACAGCCAAAGTGACAGAAGAAGAGGCATGTGTAGGGAGGCCCCCCTGCAACCGAATCCCCCCTCCCCCGCGTGCGAGAGCACGGATTCCCCAGTAGAGCCCACTGGCAGGGCACTGAGGCCCGGAGCCACCTGCCATCAGCAGCGTAGTCCTGGGTGTCCCCGCAGCCCTCAGGAGCACCAGGGCCTGGGGCTTGATCGACCAGGCAGCTGCGCCTCGGCGAGAAGGGCTATCTGCTTCGGTTTGGAAATCTGGACAGTATCCCTGCGGCATTGGCCGCTATGGTAGCTTGGAACGGCAATCAGTAGGAACATCACCTGGTTGCGTGGCGTGCTCTGGCAGAGGGAAGTGTGCTTAAGATGATGGGTTCTCACTTTTTTTCCCCCCAAAACGGATGGTTACAACTCGAGCCAAGGCCCAAACAACCCATACGTCCGCTTTGGACGGTCACGATGGCCGCTTAGAATATACCCGGTCCATGGAACACCTGGACCTGTAAGCCCACTTGACCGCAGTGCCTGCCTCAAGTGAGCAGAATGATTTCCACGCAAGTGTCTCACCACCCAATAGGTAAGCAGTTTCGTTTTGCGTCCCCCGGCCCCAGAGCCGAGAGAAATGCTCGTTCGTTCGTCCGGTGCCAAAAAGGTGGGCGAGAGGAGAAAGGGCAGGCTGATTGCTCAGAGTCGTCGGGGTGCTCTGGGGCCCCTCTCGTCCCACGCAGAGAAAGAGAGGTCCTTGACAAGGGAGAGGGAAGACTCTGGGCCTGTGCTCTCCGGGAGACAGGCCTCTGCAGGCCTGGCCGGGAGCCCAGGCCGAAGCCCGCAGGTGACCGGTGGGAAAGGCCGGGGTTCCCCTGACACAAGGTGGAGGTGACGGCGATGGGAGACAGCATGTCTGTGACCATGGCCGTGGGAGAGACCTGCAGGGCAACGCCGGCCGGCCCTAGGTAGGCCCCCGCTTGAGGAGGCCTCGGGGACTTTGGTGGGCAAGGAAACCCCTCTTCAGACGGGTCTGGCAGCCTGGCCCAACCCAGACCCTTGGCCTGGGTCAGGGGAGCTATGGCATGGAGAGGGGGCTCTCCCAGCAGCCCCAGATCTGGCCCAGGGGTCCCTTCCCCCACAGCCCCTTCTGCAAGGGGCCCTGCCCCTCCCCCTGCCTTAGAACTCAGCCCTCTGCCCCCCAGCAAGTGTGAGGAAGGAACTATTCCTATCCTACAGTGGCCCCTAGCGGTGGAAGTTTTGCCTCTGACTTTGGGCAACGGAGCCGCTCTCTTGTTCCTGGAGCTTCTTCTGTCTCTTGGCTTTTCACCAGACAGACGGGAGGGAACAACTGTCCAGGACAGCATAGCAGAGCTTCTCTCCTGGCCCAGTCCCCACCCAGCAGGCTCCACCCACGTCGGCCACCCCTTCCGTCGCGTCCCCGTGGCCTCCTGGTGGCATTCGGTGTATACATTTTGGAAGCCCGCTTCCCCCAGCGCTGGAGGTTTTCCTGGCAGTGGACGCGCTGCCCGAAGTGCATCGGGTGGGTTTCGGCAGGATGCCTATTGGCCTCATCTGTCCCGGCACTGCCACTGGGGACCACTCCCGAGTGCAGAAAACGCCTCCCCGCCCCCTCCCCCAATCCCTCACCACCGTCTTCCCTCTCCCCGGCCTGGGCACCTCGCGCCAGTGGCCACCGTCTCCAGAGCAACCAGGAGGGGCGGGGTCGGGGCGAGTCTGCCGGGGGCGGGGTGAGTGGCGCCTGCGCGCCAGGGCGGCGGTGGGCGTGGCCGGCCCAGCGGGCCGGGGCGCCTGCGCTTTGGTCCCGGCTTTGCGGGCGTCAGAGAGCGGAGTACGGCGGCGCGGGAGGCCTGGCGCTTGCCCCTGCCCCTCCCCCACCCCTACCCCGGGTGCCGTCTGGGCGCCCCGAAAGGAGGGGCTGAGGAGGGAGGCAGCGGATGGGGCGAGAGGGGGCTTAGATCCCACAGGGCTGCTGGATGCGGCTCTCCCGCTGGCAGGTGTCGGCACTTTTGCTTCCCTCCGCGGTGAGGACCATGTTCTCCTCCCTCTCAGCTGACCTGGGCCGGTCCAAGGAACCTGAGCGCAGGTGGTGCACCTGCGCTGGGGCTCAGGTCCCAGCTGGCCCGGGGCCTGTCCAGAGACACGCAGAAGCCTGTCTCCTGAGCATGCACGCACCCAGTGCCAGGCTCAGCCACAGCCAAAGTGACAGAAGAAGAGGCATGTGTAGGGAGGCCCCCCTGCAACCGAATCCCCCCTCCCCCGCGTGCGAGAGCACGGATTCCCCAGTAGAGCCCACTGGCAGGGCACTGAGGCCCGGAGCCACCTGCCATCAGCAGCGTAGTCCTGGGTGTCCCCGCAGCCCTCAGGAGCACCAGGGCCTGGGGCTTGATCGACCAGGCAGCTGCGCCTCGGCGAGAAGGGCTATCTGCTTCGGTTTGGAAATCTGGACAGTATCCCTGCGGCATTGGCCGCTATGGTAGCTTGGAACGGCAATCAGTAGGAACATCACCTGGTTGCGTGGCGTGCTCTGGCAGAGGGAAGTGTGCTTAAGATGATGGGTTCTCACTTTTTTTCCCCCCAAAACGGATGGTTACGACTCGAGCCAAGGCCCAAACAACCCATACGTCCGCTTTGGACGGTCACGATGGCCGCTTAGAATATACCCGGTCCATGGAACACCTGGACCTGTAAGCCCACTTGACCGCAGTGCCTGCCTCAAGTGAGCAGAAATGATTTCCACGCAAGTGTCTCACCACCCAATAGGTAAGCAGTTTCGTTTTGCGTCCCCCGGCCCCAGAGCCGAGAGAAATGCTCGTTCGTTCGTCCGGTGCCAAAAAGGTGGGCGAGAGGAGAAAGGGCAGGCTGATTGCTCAGAGTCGTCGGGGTGCTCTGGGGCCCCTCTCGTCCCACCAAAGAAACGCAGAGAAAGAGAGGTCCTTGACAAGGGAGAGGGAAGACTCTGGGCCTGTGCTCTCCGGGAGACAGGCCTCTGCAGGCCTGGCCGGGAGCCCAGGCCGAAGCCCGCAGGTGACCGGTGGGAAAGGCCGGGGTTCCCCTGACACAAGGTGGAGGTGACGGCGATGGGAGACAGCATGTCTGTGACCATGGCCGTGGGAGAGACCTGCAGGGCAATGCCGGCCGGCCCTAGGTAGGCCCCCGCTTGAGGAGGCCTCGGGGACTTTGGTGGGCAAGGAAACCCCTCTTCAGACGGGTCTGGCAGCCTGGCCCAACCCAGACCCTTGGCCTGGGTCAGGGGAGCTATGGCATGGAGAGGGGGCTCTCCCAGCAGCCCCAGATCTGGCCCAGGGGTCCCTTCCCCCACAGCCCCTTCTGCAAGGGGCCCTGCCCCTCCCCCTGCCTTAGAACTCAGCCCTCTGCCCCCCCAGCAAGTGTGAGGAAGGAACTATTCCTATCCTACAGTGGCCCCTAGCGGTGGAAGTTTTGCCTCTGACTTTGGGCAACGGAGCCGCTCTCTTGTTCCTGGAGCTTCTTCTGTCTCTTGGCTTTTCACCAGACAGACGGGAGGGAACAACTGTCCAGGACAGCATAGCAGAGCTTCTCTCCTGGCCCAGTCCCCACCCAGCAGGCTCCACCCACGTCGGCCACCCCTTCCGTCGCGTCCCCGTGGCCTCCTGGTGGCATTCGGTGTATACATTTTGGAAGCCCGCTTCCCCCAGCGCTGGAGGTTTTCCTGGCAGTGGACGCGCTGCCCGAAGTGCATCGGGTGGGTTTCGGCAGGATGCCTATTGGCCTCATCTGTCCCGGCACTGCCACTGGGGACCACTCCCGAGTGCAGAAAACGCCTCCCCGCCCCCTCCCCCAATCCCTCACCACCGTCTTCCCTCTCCCAGGCCTGTGCACCTCGCGCCAGTGGCCACCGTCTCCAGAGCAACCAGGAGGGGCGGGGTCGGGGCGAGTCTGCCGGGGGCGGGGTGAGTGGCGCCTGCGCGCCAGGGCGGCGGTGGGCGTGTCCGGCCCAGCGGGCCGGGGCGCCTGCGCTTTGGTCCCGGCTTTGCGGGCGTCAGAGAGCGGAGTACGGCGGCGCGGGAGGCCTGGCGCTTGCCCCTGCCCCTCCCCCACCCCTACCCCGGGCGCCGTCTGGGCGCCCCGAAAGGAGGGGCTGAGGAGGGAGGCAGCGGATGGGGCGAGAGGGGGCTTAGATCCCACAGGGCTGCTGGATGCGGCTCTCCCGCTGGCAGGTGTCGGCACTTTTGCTTCCCTCCGCGGTGAGGACCATGTTCTCCTCCCTCTCAGCTGACCTGGGCCGGTCCAAGGAACCTGAGCGCAGGTGGTGCACCTGCGCTGGGGCTCAGGTCCCAGCTGGCACGGGGCCTGTCCAGAGACACGCAGAAGCCTGTCTCCTGAGCATGCACGCACCCAGTGCCAGGCTCAGCCGCAGCCAAAGTGACAGAAGAAGAGGCATGTGTAGGGAGGCCCCCCTGCAACCGAATCCCCCCTCCCCCGCGTGCGAGAGCACGGATTCCCCAGTAGAGCCCACTGGCAGGGCACTGAGGCCCGGAGCCACCTGCCATCAGCAGCGTAGTCCTGGGTGTCCCCGCAGCCCTCAGGAGCACCAGGGCCTGGGGCTTGATCGACCAGGCAGCTGCGCCTCGGCGAGAAGGGCTATCTGCTTCGGTTTGGAAATCTGGACAGTATCCCTGCGGCATTGGCCGCTATGGTAGCTTGGAACGGCAATCAGTAGGAACATCACCTGGTTGCGTGGCGTGCTCTGGCAGAGGGAAGTGTGCTTAAGATGATGGGTTCTCACTTTTTTTCCCCCCAAAACGGATGGTTACGACTCGAGCCAAGGCCCAAACAACCCATACGTCCGCTTTGGACGGTCACGATGGCCGCTTAGAATATACCCGGTCCATGGAACACCTGGACCTGTAAGCCCACTTGACCGCAGTGCCTGCCTCAAGTGAGCAGAAATGATTTCCACGCAAGTGTCTCACCACCCAATAGGTAAGCAGTTTCGTTTTGCGTCCCCCGGCCCCAGAGCCGAGAGAAATGCTCGTTCGTTAGTCCGGTGCCATAAAGATGGGCGAGAGGAGAAAGGGCAGGCTGATTGCTCAGAGTCGTCGGGGTGCTCTGGGGCCCCTCTCGTCCCACCAAAGAAACGCAGAGAAAGAGAGGTCCTTGACAAGGGAGAGGGAAGACTCTGGGCCTGTGCTCTCCGGGAGACAGGCCTCTGCAGGCCTGGCCGTTAGCCCAGGCCGAAGCCCGCAGGTCACCGGTGGGAAAGGCCGGGGTTCCCCTGACACAAGGTGGAGGTGACGGCGATGGGAGACAGCATGTCTGTGACCATGGCCGTGGGAGAGACCTGCAGGGCAACGCCGGCCGGCCCTAGGTAGGCCCCCGCTTGAGGAGGCCTCGGGGACTTTGGTGGGCAAGGAAACCCCTCTTCAGACGGGTCTGGCAGCCTGGCCCAACCCAGACCCTTGGCCTGGGTCAGGGGAGCTATGGCATGGAGAGGGGGCTCTCCCAGCAGCCCCAGATCTGGCCCAGGGGTCCCTTCCCCCACAGCCCCTTCTGCAAGGGGCCCTGCCCCTCCCCCTGCCTTAGAACTCAGCCCTCTGCCCCCCAGCAAGTGTGAGGAAGGAACTATTCCTATCCTACAGTGGCCCCTAGCGGTGGAAGTTTTGCCTCTGACTTTGGGCAACGGAGCCGCTCTCTTGTTCCTGGAGCTTCTTCTGTCTCTTGGCTTTTCACCAGACAGACGGGAGGGAACAACTGTCCAGGACAGCATAGCAGAGCTTCTCTCCTGGCCCAGTCCCCACCCAGCAGGCTCCACCCACGTCGGCCACCCCTTCCGTCGCGTCCCCGTGGCCTCCTGGTGGCATTCGGTGTATACATTTTGGAAGCCCGCTTCCCCCAGCGCTGGAGGTTTTCCTGGCAGTGGACGCGCTGCCCGAAGTGCATCGGGTGGGTTTCGGCAGGATGCCTATTGGCCTCATCTGTCCCGGCACTGCCACTGGGGACCACTCCCGAGTGCAGAAAACGCCTCCCCGCCCCCTCCCCCAATCCCTCACCACCGTCTTCCCTCTCCCCGGCCTGGGCACCTCGCCCCAGTGGCCACCGTCTCCAGAGCAACCAGGAGGGGCGGGGTCGGGGCGAGTCTGCCGGGGGCGGGGTGAGTGGCGCCTGCGCGCCAGGGCGGCGGTGGGCGTGGCCGGCCCAGCGGGCCGGGGCGCCTGCGCTTTGGTCCCGGCTTTGCGGGCGTCAGAGAGCGGAGTACGGCGGCGCGGGAGGCCTGGCGCTTGCCCCTGCCCCTCCCCCACCCCTACCCCGGGCGCCGTCTGGGCGCCCCGAAAGGAGGGGCTGAGGAGGGAGGCAGCGGATGGGGCGAGAGGGGGCTTAGATCCCACAGGGCTGCTGGATGCGGCTCTCCCGCTGGCAGGTGTCGGCACTTTTGCTTCCCTCCGCGGTGAGGACCATGTTCTCCTCCCTCTCAGCTGACCTGGGCCGGTCCAAGGAACCTGAGCGCAGGTGGTGCACCTGCGCTGGGGCTCAGGTCCCAGCTGGCACGGGGCCTGTCCAGAGACACGCAGAAGCCTGTCTCCTGAGCATGCACGCACCCAGTGCCAGGCTCAGCCGCAGCCAAAGTGACAGAAGAAGAGGCATGTGTAGGGAGGCCCCCCTGCAACCGAATCCCCCCTCCCCCGCGTGCGAGAGCACGGATTCCCCAGTAGAGCCCACTGGCAGGGCACTGAGGCCCGGAGCCACCTGCCATCAGCAGCGTAGTCCTGGGTGTCCCCGCAGCCCTCAGGAGCACCAGGGCCTGGGGCTTGATCGACCAGGCAGCTGCGCCTCGGCGAGAAGGGCTATCTGCTTCGGTTTGGAAATCTGGACAGTATCCCTGCGGCATTGGCCGCTATGGTAGCTTGGAACGGCAATCAGTAGGAACATCACCTGGTTGCGTGGCGTGCTCTGGCAGAGGGAAGTGTGCTTAAGATGATGGGTTCTCACTTTTTTTCCCCCAAAACAGATGGTTACGACTCGAGCCAAGGCCCAAACAACCCATACGTCCGCTTTGGACGGTCACGATGGCCGCTTAGAATATACCCGGTCCATGGAACACCTGGACCTGTAAGCCCACTTGACCGCAGTGCCTGCCTCAAGTGAGCAGAAATGATTTCCACGCAAGTGTCTCACCACCCAATAGGTAAGCAGTTTCGTTTTGCGTCCCCCGGCCCCAGAGCCGAGAGAAATGCTCGTTCGTTCGTCCGGTGCCAAAAAGGTGGGCGAGAGGAGAAAGGGCAGGCTGATTGCTCAGAGTCGTCGGGGTGCTCTGGGGCCCCTCTCGTCCCACCAAAGAAACGCAGAGAAAGAGAGGTCCTTGACAAGGGAGAGGGAAGACTCTGGGCCTGTGCTCTCCGGGAGACAGGCCTCTGCAGGCCTGGCCGGGAGCCCAGGCCGAAGCCCGCAGGTGACCGGTGGGAAAGGCCGGGGTTCCCCTGACACAAGGTGGAGGTGACGGCGATGGGAGACAGCATGTCTGTGACCATGGCCGTGGGAGAGACCTGCAGGGCAACGCCGGCCGGCCCTAGGTAGGCCCCCGCTTGAGGAGGCCTCGGGGACTTTGGTGGGCAAGGAAACCCCTCTTCAGACGGGTCTGGCAGCCTGGCCCAACCCAGACCCTTGGCCTGGGTCAGGGGAGCTATGGCATGGAGAGGGGGCTCTCCCAGCAGCCCCAGATCTGGCCCAGGGGTCCCTTCCCCCACAGCCCCTTCTGCAAGGGGCCCTGCCCCTCCCCCTGCCTTAGAACTCAGCCCTCTGCCCCCCAGCAAGTGTGAGGAAGGAACTATTCCTATCCTACAGTGGCCCCTAGCGGTGGAAGTTTTGCCTCTGACTTTGGGCAACGGAGCCGCTCTCTTGTTCCTGGAGCTTCTTCTGTCTCTTGGCTTTTCACCAGACAGACGGGAGGGAACAACTGTCCAGGACAGCATAGCAGAGCTTCTCTCCTGGCCCAGTCCCCACCCAGCAGGCTCCACCCACGTCGGCCACCCCTTCCGTCGCGTCCCCGTGGCCTCCTGGTGGCATTCGGTGTATACATTTTGGAAGCCCGCTTCCCCCAGCGCTGGAGGTTTTCCTGGCAGTGGACGCGCTGCCCGAAGTGCATCGGGTGGGTTTCGGCAGGATGCCTATTGGCCTCATCTGTCCCGGCACTGCCACTGGGGACCACTCCCGAGTGCAGAAAACGCCTCCCCGCCCCCTCCCCCCAATCCCTCACCACCGTCTTCCCTCTCCCCGGCCTGGGCACCTCGCCCCAGTGGCCACCGTCTCCAGAGCAACCAGGAGGGGCGGGGTCGGGGCGAGTCTGCCGGGGGCGGGGTGAGTGGCGCCTGCGCGCCAGGGCGGCGGTGGGCGTGGCCGGCCCAGCGGGCCGGGGCGCCTGCGCTTTGGTCCCGGCTTTGCGGGCGTCAGAGAGCGGAGTACGGCGGCGCGGGAGGCCTGGCGCTTGCCCCTGCCCCTCCCCCACCCCTACCCCGGGCGCCGTCTGGGCGCCCCGAAAGGAGGGGCTGAGGAGGGAGGCAGCGGATGGGGCGAGAGGGGGCTTAGATCCCACAGGGCTGCTGGATGCGGCTCTCCCGCTGGCAGGTGTCGGCACTTTTGCTTCCCTCCGCGGTGAGGACCATGTTCTCCTCCCTCTCAGCTGACCTGGGCCGGTCCAAGGAACCTGAGCGCAGGTGGGTGCACCTGCGCTGGGGCTCAGGTCCCAGCTGGCACGGGGCCTGTCCAGAGACACGCAGAAGCCTGTCTCCTGAGCATGCACGCACCCAGTGCCAGGCTCAGCCGCAGCCAAAGTGACAGAAGAAGAGGCATGTGTAGGGAGGCCCCCCTGCAACCGAATCCCCCCTCCCCCGCGTGCGAGAGCACGGATTCCCCAGTAGAGCCCACTGGCAGGGCACTGAGGCCCCGGAGCCACCTGCCATCAGCAGCGTAGTCCTGGGGTGTCCCCGCAGCCCTCAGGAGCACCAGGGCCTGGGGCTTGATCGACCAGGCAGCTGCGCCTCGGCGAGAAGGGCTATCTGCTTCGGTTTGGAAATCTGGACAGTATCCCTGCGGCATTGGCCGCTATGGTAGCTTGGAACGGCAATCAGTAGGAACATCACCTGGTTGCGTGGCGTGCTCTGGCAGAGGGAAGTGTGCTTAAGATGATGGGTTCTCACTTTTTTTCCCCCAAAACAGATGGTTACAACTCGAGCCAAGGCCCAAACAACCCATACGTCTGCTTTGGACGGTCACGATGGCCGCTTAGAATATACCCGGTCCATGGAACACCTGGACCTGTAAGCCCACTTGACCGCAGTGCCTGCCTCAAGTGAGCAGAAATGATTTCCACGCAAGTGTCTCACCACCCAATAGGTAAGCAGTTTCGTTTTGCGTCCCCCGGCCCCAGAGCCGAGAGAAATGCTCGTTCGTTCGTCCGGTGCCAAAAAGGTGGGCGAGAGGAGAAAGGGCAGGCTGATTGCTCAGAGTCGTCGGGGTGCTCTGGGGCCCCTCTCGTCCCACCAAAGAAACGCAGAGAAAGAGAGGTCCTTGACAAGGGAGAGGGAAGACTCTGGGCCTGTGCTCTCCGGGAGACAGGCCTCTGCAGGCCTGGCCGGGAGCCCAGGCCGAAGCCCGCAGGTGACCGGTGGGAAAGGCCGGGGTTCCCCTGACACAAGGTGGAGGTGACGGCGATGGGAGACAGCATGTCTGTGACCATGGCCGTGGGAGAGACCTGCAGGGCAACGCCGGCCGGCCCTAGGTAGGCCCCCGCTTGAGGAGGCCTCGGGGACTTTGGTGGGCAAGGAAACCCCTCTTCAGACGGGTCTGGCAGCCTGGCCCAACCCAGACCCTTGGCCTGGGTCAGGGGAGCTATGGCATGGAGAGGGGGCTCTCCCAGCAGCCCCAGATCTGGCCCAGGGGTCCCTTCCCCCACAGCCCCTTCTGCAAGGGGCCCTGCCCCTCCCCCTGCCTTAGAACTCAGCCCTCTGCCCCCCAGCAAGTGTGAGGAAGGAACTATTCCTATCCTACAGTGGCCCCTAGCGGTGGAAGTTTTGCCTCTGACTTTGGGCAACGGAGCCGCTCTCTTGTTCCTGGAGCTTCTTCTGTCTCTTGGCTTTTCACCAGACAGACGGGAGGGAACAACTGTCCAGGACAGCATAGCAGAGCTTCTCTCCTGGCCCAGTCCCCACCCAGCAGGCTCCACCCACGTCGGCCACCCCTTCCGTCGCGTCCCCGTGGCCTCCTGGTGGCATTCGGTGTATACATTTTGGAAGCCCGCTTCCCCCAGCGCTGGAGGTTTTCCTGGCAGTGGACGCGCTGCCCGAAGTGCATCGGGTGGGTTTCGGCAGGATGCCTATTGGCCTCATCTGTCCCGGCATTGCCACTGGGGACCACTCCCGAGTGCAGAAAACGCCTCCCCGCCCCCTCCCCCAATCCCTCACCACCGTCTTCCCTCTCCCCGGCCTGGGCACCTCGGGCCAGTGGCCACCGTCTCCAGAGCAACCAGGAGGGGCGGGGTCGGGGCGAGTCTGCCGGGGGCGGGGTGAGTGGCGCCTGCGCGCCAGGGCGGCGGTGGGCGTGGCCGGCCCAGCGGGCCGGGGCGCCTGCGCTTTGGTCCCGGCTTTGCGGGCGTCAGAGAGCGGAGTACGGCGGCGCGGGAGGCCTGGCGCTTGCCCCTGCCCCTCCCCCACCCCTACCCCGGGCGCCGTCTGGGCGCCCCGAAAGGAGGGGCTGAGGAGGGAGGCAGCGGATGGGGCGAGAGGGGGCTTAGATCCCACAGGGCTGCTGGATGCGGCTCTCCCGCTGGCAGGTGTCGGCACTTTTGCTTCCCTCCGCGGTGAGGACCATGTTCTCCTCCCTCTCAGCTGACCTGGGCCGGTCCAAGGAACCTGAGCGCAGGTGGTGCACCTGCGCTGGGGCTCAGGTCCCAGCTGGCACGGGGCCTGTCCAGAGACACGCAGAAGCCTGTCTCCTGAGCATGCACGCACCCAGTGCCAGGCTCAGCCGCAGCCAAAGTGACAGAAGAAGAGGCATGTGTAGGGAGGCCCCCCCTGCAACCGAATCCCCCCTCCCCCGCGTGCGAGAGCACGGATTCCCCAGTAGAGCCCACTGGCAGGGCACTGAGGCCCGGAGCCACCTGCCATCAGCAGCGTAGTCCTGGGTGTCCCCGCAGCCCTCAGGAGCACCAGGGCCTGGGGCTTGATCGACCAGGCAGCTGCGCCTCGGCGAGAAGGGCTATCTGCTTCGGTTTGGAAATCTGGACAGTATCCCTGCGGCATTGGCCGCTATGGTAGCTTGGAACGGCAATCAGTAGGAACATCACCTGGTTGCGTGGCGTGCTCTGGCAGAGGGAAGTGTGCTTAAGATGATGGGTTCTCACTTTTTTTCCCCCCAAAACGGATGGTTACGACTCGAGCCAAGGCCCAAACAACCCATACGTCCGCTTTGGACGGTCACGATGGCCGCTTAGAATATACCCGGTCCATGGAACACCTGGGCCTGTAAGCCCACTTGACCGCAGTGCCTGCCTCAAGTGAGCAGAAATGATTTCCACGCAAGTGTCTCACCACCCAATAGGTAAGCAGTTTCGTTTTGCGTACCCCGGCCCCAGAGCCGAGAGAAATGCTCGTTCGTTCGTCCGGTGCCAAAAAGGTGGGCGAGAGGAGAAAGGGCAGGCTGATTGCTCAGAGTCGTCGGGGTGCTCTGGGGCCCCTCTCGTCCCACCAAAGAAACGCAGAGAAAGAGAGGTCCTTGACAAGGGAGAGGGAAGACTCTGGGCCTGTGCTCTCCGGGAGACAGGCCTCTGCAGGCCTGGCCGGGAGCCCAGGCCGAAGCCCGCAGGTGACCGGTGGGAAAGGCCGGGGTTCCCCTGACACAAGGTGGAGGTGACGGCGATGGGAGACAGCATGTCTGTGACCATGGCCGTGGGAGAGACCTGCAGGGCAACGCCGGCCGGCCCTAGGTAGGCCCCCGCTTGAGGAGGCCTCGGGGACTTTGGTGGGCAAGGAAACCCCTCTTCAGACGGGTCTGGCAGCCTGGCCCAACCCAGACCCTTGGCCTGGGTCAGGGGAGCTATGGCATGGAGAGGGGGCTCTCCCAGCAGCCCCAGATCTGGCCCAGGGGTCCCTTCCCCCACAGCCCCTTCTGCAAGGGGCCCTGCCCCTCCCCCTGCCTTAGAACTCAGCCCTCTGCCCCCCAGCAAGTGTGAGGAAGGAACTATTCCTATCCTACAGTGGCCCCTAGCGGTGGAAGTTTTGCCTCTGACTTTGGGCAACGGAGCCGCTCTCTTGTTCCTGGAGCTTCTTCTGTCTCTTGGCTTTTCACCAGACAGACGGGAGGGAACAACTGTCCAGGACAGCATAGCAGAGCTTCTCTCCTGGCCCAGTCCCCACCCAGCAGGCTCCACCCACGTCGGCCACCCCTTCCGTCGCGTCCCCCGTGGCCTCCTGGTGGCATTCGGTGTATACATTTTGGAAGCCCGCTTCCCCCAGCGCTGGAGGTTTTCCTGGCAGTGGACGCGCTGCCCGAAGTGCATCGGGTGGGTTTCGGCAGGATGCCTATTGGCCTCATCTGTCCCGGCACTGCCACTGGGGACCACTCCCGAGTGCAGAAAACGCCTCCCCGCCCCCTCCCCCAATCCCTCACCACCGTCTTCCCTCTCCCCGGCCTGGGCACCTCGCGCCAGTGGCCACCGTCTCCAGAGCAACCAGGAGGGGCGGGGTCGGGGCGAGTCTGCCGGGGGCGGGGTGAGTGGCGCCTGCGCGCCAGGGCGGCGGTGGGCGTGGCCGGCCCAGCGGGCCGGGGCGCCTGCGCTTTGGTCCCGGCTTTGCGGGCGTCAGAGAGCGGAGTACGGCGGCGCGGGAGGCCTGGCGCTTGCCCCTGCCCCTCCCCCACCCCTACCCCGGGCGCCGTCTGGGCGCCCCGAAAGGAGGGGCTGAGGAGGGAGGCAGCGGATGGGGCGAGAGGGGGCTTAGATCCCACAGGGCTGCTGGATGCGGCTCTCCCGCTGGCAGGTGTCGGCACTTTTGCTTCCCTCCGCGGTGAGGACCATGTTCTCCTCCCTCTCAGCTGACCTGGGCCGGTCCAAGGAACCTGAGCGCAGGTGGTGCACCTGCGCTGGGGCTCAGGTCCCAGCTGGCACGGGGCCTGTCCAGAGACACGCAGAAGCCTGTCTCCTGAGCATGCACGCACCCAGTGCCAGGCTCAGCCGCAGCCAAAGTGACAGAAGAAGAGGCATGTGTAGGGAGGCCCCCCTGCAACCGAATCCCCCCTCCCCCGCGTGCGAGAGCACGGATTCCCCAGTAGAGCCCACTGGCAGGGCACTGAGGCCCGGAGCCACCTGCCATCAGCAGCGTAGTCCTGGGTGTCCCCGCAGCCCTCAGGAGCACCAGGGCCTGGGGCTTGATCGACCAGGCAGCTGCGCCTCGGCGAGAAGGGCTATCTGCTTCGGTTTGGAAATCTGGACAGTATCCCTGCGGCATTGGCCGCTATGGTAGCTTGGAACGGCAATCAGTAGGAACATCACCTGGTTGCGTGGCGTGCTCTGGCAGAGGGAAGTGTGCTTAAGATGATGGGTTCTCACTTTTTTTCCCCCCAAAACGGATGGTTACGACTCGAGCCAAGGCCCAAACAACCCATACGTCCGCTTTGGACGGTCACGATGGCCGCTTAGAATATACCCGGTCCATGGAACACCTGGGCCTGTAAGCCCACTTGACCGCAGTGCCTGCCTCAAGTGAGCAGAAATGATTTCCACGCAAGTGTCTCACCACCCAATAGGTAAGCAGTTTCGTTCTGCGTACCCCGGCCCCAGAGCCGAGAGAAATGCTCGTTCGTTCGTCCGGTGCCAAAAAGGTGGGCGAGAGGAGAAAGGGCAGGCTGATTGCTCAGAGTCGTCGGGGTGCTCTGGGGCCCCTCTCGTCCCACCAAAGAAACGCAGAGAAAGAGAGGTCCTTGACAAGGGAGAGGGAAGACTCTGGGCCTGTGCTCTCCGGGAGACAGGCCTCTGCAGGCCTGGCCGGGAGCCCAGGCCGAAGCCCGCAGGTGACCGGTGGGAAAGGCCGGGGTTCCCCTGACACAAGGTGGAGGTGACGGCGATGGGAGACAGCATGTCTGTGACCATGGCCGTGGGAGAGACCTGCAGGGCAACGCCGGCCGGCCCTAGGTAGGCCCCCGCTTGAGGAGGCCTCGGGGACTTTGGTGGGCAAGGAAACCCCTCTTCAGACGGGTCTGGCAGCCTGGCCCAACCCAGACCCTTGGCCTGGGTCAGGGGAGCTATGGCATGGAGAGGGGGCTCTCCCAGCAGCCCCAGATCTGGCCCAGGGGTCCCTTCCCCCACAGCCCCTTCTGCAAGGGGCCCTGCCCCTCCCCCTGCCTTAGAACTCAGCCCTCTGCCCCCCAGCAAGTGTGAGGAAGGAACTATTCCTATCCTACAGTGGCCCCTAGCGGTGGAAGTTTTGCCTCTGACTTTGGGCAACGGAGCCGCTCTCTTGTTCCTGGAGCTTCTTCTGTCTCTTGGCTTTTCACCAGACAGACGGGAGGGAACAACTGTCCAGGACAGCATAGCAGAGCTTCTCTCCTGGCCCAGTCCCCACCCAGCAGGCTCCACCCCACGTCGGCCACCCCTTCCGTCGCGTCCCCGTGGCCTCCTGGTGGCATTCGGTGTATACATTTTGGAAGCCCGCTTCCCCCAGCGCTGGAGGTTTTCCTGGCAGTGGACGCGCTGCCCGAAGTGCATCGGGTGGGTTTCGGCAGGATGCCTATTGGCCTCATCTGTCCCGGCACTGCCACTGGGGACCACTCCCGAGTGCAGAAAACGCCTCCCCGCCCCCTCCCCCAATCCCTCACCACCGTCTTCCCTCTCCCCGGCCTGTGCACCTCGCGCCAGTGGCCACCGTCTCCAGAGCAACCAGGAGGGGCGGGGTCGGGGCGAGTCTGCCGGGGGCGGGGTGAGTGGCGCCTGCGCGCCAGGGCGGCGGTGGGCGTGGCCGGCCCAGCGGGCCGGGGCGCCTGCGCTTTGGTCCCGGCTTTGCGGGCGTCAGAGAGCGGAGTACGGCGGCGCGGGAGGCCTGGCGCTTGCCCCTGCCCCTCCCCCACCCCTACCCCGGGCGCCGTCTGGGCGCCCCGAAAGGAGGGGCTGAGGAGGGAGGCAGCGGATGGGGCGAGAGGGGGCTTAGATCCCACAGGGCTGCTGGATGCGGCTCTCCCCGCTGGCAGGTGTCGGCACTTTTGCTTCCCTCCGCGGTGAGGACCATGTTCTCCTCCCTCTCAGCTGACCTGGGCCGGTCCAAGGAACCTGAGCGCAGGTGGTGCACCTGCGCTGGGGCTCAGGTCCCAGCTGGCACGGGGCCTGTCCAGAGACACGCAGAAGCCTGTCTCCTGAGCATGCACGCACCCAGTGCCAGGCTCAGCCGCAGCCAAAGTGACAGAAGAAGAGGCATGTGTAGGGAGGCCCCCCTGCAACCGAATCCCCCCTCCCCCGCGTGCGAGAGCACGGATTCCCCAGTAGAGCCCACTGGCAGGGCACTGAGGCCCGGAGCCACCTGCCATCAGCAGCGTAGTCCTGGGTGTCCCCGCAGCCCTCAGGAGCACCAGGGCCTGGGGCTTGATCGACCAGGCAGCTGCGCCTCGGCGAGAAGGGCTATCTGCTTCGGTTTGGAAATCTGGACAGTATCCCTGCGGCATTGGCCGCTATGGTAGCTTGGAACGGCAATCAGTAGGAACATCACCTGGTTGCGTGGCGTGCTCTGGCAGAGGGAAGTGTGCTTAAGATGATGGGTTCTCACTTTTTTTCCCCCAAAACAGATGGTTACGACTCGAGCCAAGGCCCAAACAACCCATACGTCCGCTTTGGACGGTCACGATGGCCGCTTAGAATATACCCGGTCCATGGAACACCTGGACCTGTAAGCCCACTTGACCGCAGTGCCTGCCTCAAGTGAGCAGAAATGATTTCCACGCAAGTGTCTCACCACCCAATAGGTAAGCAGTTTCGTTTTGCGTCCCCCGGCCCCAGAGCCGAGAGAAATGCTCGTTCGTTCGTCCGGTGCCAAAAAGGTGGGCGAGAGGAGAAAGGGCAGGCTGATTGCTCAGAGTCGTCGGGGTGCTCTGGGGCCCCTCTCGTCCCACCAAAGAAACGCAGAGAAAGAGAGGTCCTTGACAAGGGAGAGGGAAGACTCTGGGCCTGTGCTCTCCGGGAGACAGGCCTCTGCAGGCCTGGCCGGGAGCCCAGGCCGAAGCCCGCAGGTGACCGGTGGGAAAGGCCGGGGTTCCCCTGACACAAGGTGGAGGTGACGGCGATGGGAGACAGCATGTCTGTGACCATGGCCGTGGGAGAGACCTGCAGGGCAACGCCGGCCGGCCCTAGGTAGGCCCCCCGCTTGAGGAGGCCTCGGGGACTTTGGTGGGCAAGGAAACCCCTCTTCAGACGGGTCTGGCAGCCTGGCCCAACCCAGACCCTTGGCCTGGGTCAGGGGAGCTATGGCATGGAGAGGGGGCTCTCCCAGCAGCCCCAGATCTGGCCCAGGGGTCCCTTCCCCCACAGCCCCTTCTGCAAGGGGCCCTGCCCCTCCCCCTGCCTTAGAACTCAGCCCTCTGCCCCCCAGCAAGTGTGAGGAAGGAACTATTCCTATCCTACAGTGGCCCCTAGCGGTGGAAGTTTTGCCTCTGACTTTGGGCAACGGAGCCGCTCTCTTGTTCCTGGAGCTTCTTCTGTCTCTTGGCTTTTCACCAGACAGACGGGAGGGAACAACTGTCCAGGACAGCATAGCAGAGCTTCTCTCCTGGCCCAGTCCCCACCCAGCAGGCTCCACCCACGTCGGCCACCCCTTCCGTCGCGTCCCCGTGGCCTCCTGGTGGCATTCGGTGTATACATTTTGGAAGCCCGCTTCCCCCAGCGCTGGAGGTTTTCCTGGCAGTGGACGCGCTGCCCGAAGTGCATCGGGTGGGTTTCGGCAGGATGCCTATTGGCCTCATCTGTCCCGGCATTGCCACTGGGGACCACTCCCGAGTGCAGAAAACGCCTCCCCGCCCCCTCCCCCAATCCCTCACCACCGTCTTCCCTCTCCCCGGCCTGGGCACCTCGGGCCAGTGGCCACCGTCTCCAGAGCAACCAGGAGGGGCGGGGTCGGGGCGAGTCTGCCGGGGGCGGGGTGAGTGGCGCCTGCGCGCCAGGGCGGCGGTGGGCGTGGGCCGGCCCAGCGGGCCGGGGCGCCTGCGCTTTGGTCCCGGCTTTGCGGGCGTCAGAGAGCGGAGTACGGCGGGCGCGGGAGGCCTGGCGCTTGCCCCTGCCCCTCCCCCACCCCTACCCCCGGGCGCCGTCTGGGCGCCCCGAAAGGAGGGGCTGAGGAGGGAGGCAGCGGATGGGGCGAGAGGGGGCTTAGATCCCACAGGGCTGCTGGATGCGGCTCTCCCGCTGGCAGGTGTCGGCACTTTTGCTTCCCTCCGCGGTGAGGACCATGTTCTCCTCCCTCTCAGCTGACCTGGGCCGGTCCAAGGAACCTGAGCGCAGGTGGTGCACCTGCGCTGGGGCTCAGGTCCCAGCTGGCACGGGGCCTGTCCAGAGACACGCAGAAGCCTGTCTCCTGAGCATGCACGCACCCAGTGCCAGGCTCAGCCGCAGCCAAAGTGACAGAAGAAGAGGCATGTGTAGGGAGGCCCCCCTGCAACCGAATCCCCCCTCCCCCGCGTGCGAGAGCACGGATTCCCCAGTAGAGCCCACTGGCAGGGGCACTTGAGGCCCGGAGCCACCTGCCATCAGCAGCGTAGTCCTGGGTGTCCCCGCAGCCCTCAGGAGCACCAGGGCCTGGGGCTTGATCGACCAGGCAGCTGCGCCTCGGCGAGAAGGGCTATCTGCTTCGGTTTGGAAATCTGGACAGTATCCCTGCGGCATTGGCCGCTATGGTAGCTTGGAACGGCAATCAGTAGGAACATCACCTGGTTGCGTGGCGTGCTCTGGCAGAGGGAAGTGTGCTTAAGATGATGGGTTCTCACTTTTTTTCCCCCCAAAACGGATGGTTACGACTCGAGCCAAGGCCCAAACAACCCATACGTCCGCTTTGGACGGTCACGATGGCCGCTTAGAATATACCCGGTCCATGGAACACCTGGGCCTGTAAGCCCACTTGACCGCAGTGCCTGCCTCAAGTGAGCAGAAATGATTTCCACGCAAGTGTAACCCAATAGGTAAGCAGTTTCGTTTTGCGTACCCCGGCCCCAGAGCCGAGAGAAATGCTCGTTCGTTCGTCCGGTGCCAAAAAGGTGGGCGAGAGGAGAAAGGGCAGGCTGATTGCTCAGAGTCGTCGGGGTGCTCTGGGGCCCCTCTCGTCCCACCAAAGAAACGCAGAGAAAGAGAGGTCCTTGACAAGGGAGAGGGAAGACTCTGGGCCTGTGCTCTCCGGGAGACAGGCCTCTGCAGGCCTGGCCGGGAGCCCAGGCCGAAGCCCGCAGGTGACCGGTGGAAAGGCCGGGGTTCCCCTGACACAAGGTGGAGGTGACGGCGATGGGAGACAGCATGTCTGTGACCATGGCCGTGGGAGAGACCTGCAGGGCAACGCCGGCCGGCCCTAGGTAGGCCCCCGCTTGAGGAGGCCTCGGGGACTTTGGTGGGCAAGGAAAACCCCTCTTCAGACGGGTCTGGCAGCCTGGCCCAACCCAGACCCTTGGCCTGGGTCAGGGGAGCTATGGCATGGAGAGGGGGCTCTCCAGCAGCCCCAGATCTGGCCCAGGGGTCCCTTCCACCCACAGCCCCTTCTGCAAGGGGCCCTGCCCCTCCCCCCTGCCTTAGAACTCAGCCCTCTGCCCCCCAGCAAGTGTGAGGAAGGAACTATTCCTATCCTACAGTGGCCCTAGCGGTGGAAGTTTTGCCTCTGACTTTGGGCAACGGAGCCGCTCTCTTGTTCCTGGAGCTTCTTCTGTCTCTTGGCTTTTCACCAGACAGACGGGAGGGAACAACTGTCCAGGACAGCATAGCAGAGCTTCTCTCCTGGCCCAGTCCCCACCCAGCAGGCTCCACCCACGTCGGCCACCCCTTCCGTCGCGTCCCCGTGGCCTCCTGGTGGCATTCGGTGTATACATTTTGGAAGCCCGCTTCCCCCAGCGCTGGAGGTTTTCCTGGCAGTGGACGCGCTGCCCGAAGTGCATCGGGTGGGTTTCGGCAGGATGCCTATTGGCCTCATCTGTCCCGGCACTGCCACTGGGGACCACTCCCGAGTGCAGAAAACGCCTCCCCGCCCCCTCCCCCAATCCCTCACCACCGTCTTCCCTCTCCCACGCCTGGGCACCTCGCGCCAGTGGCCACCGTCTCCAGAGCACCAGGAGGGGCGGGGTCGGGGCGAGTCTGCCGGGGGCGGAGTGAGTGGCGCCTGCGCGCCAGGGCGGCGGTGGGCGTGGCCGGCCCAGCGGGCCGGGGCGCCTGCGCTTTGGTCCCGGCTTTGCGGGCGTCAGAGAGCGGAGTACGGCGGCGCGGGAGGCCTGGCGCTTTGCCCCTGCCCCTCCCCCACCCCTACCCCGGGCGCCGTCTGGCGCCCCGAAAGGAGGGGCTGAGGGAGGGAGGCAGCGGATGGGGCGAGAGGGGGCTTAGATCCCACAGGGCTGCTGGATGCGGCTCTCCCGCTGGCAGGTGTCGGCACTTTTGCCTTCCTCCGCGGTGAGGGACCATGTTCTCCTCCCTCTCAGCTGACCTGGGCCGTCCAAGGAACCTGAGCGCAGGTGGTGCACCTGCGCTGGGGCTCAGGTCCCAGCTGGCCCGGGGCCTGTCCAGAGACACGCAGAAGCCTGTCTCCTGAGCATGCACGCACCCAGTGCCAGGCTCAGCCACAGCCAAAGTGACAGAAGAAGAGGCATGTGTAGGGAGGGCCCCCCTGCAACCGAATCCCCCCTCCCCGCGTGCGAGAGCACGGATTCCCCCAGTAGAGCCCACTGGCAGGGCACTGAGGCCCCGGAGCCACCTGCCCATCAGCAGCGTAGTCCTGGGTGTCCCCGCAGCCCTCAGGAGCACCAGGGCCTGGGGCTTGATCGACCAGGCAGCTGCGCCTCGGCAGCCGGGGGGCCAGGAGTAGAGAAAGGCTATCTGCTTCGGTTTGGAAATCTGGACAGTATCCCTGCGGCATTGGCCGCTATGGTAGCTTGGAACGGCAATCAGTAGGAACATCACCTGGTTGCGTGGCGTGCTCTGGCAGAGGGAAGTGTGCTTAAGATGATGGGTTCTCACTTTTTTCCCCCGAAAAAAAACGGATGGTTACGACTCGAGCCAAGGCCCAAACAACCCATACGTCCGCTTTGGACGGTCACGATGGCCGCTTAGAATATACCCGGTCCATGGAACACCTGGCCTGTAAGCCCCACTTGACCGCAGTGCCTGCCTCAAGTGAGCAGAAATGATTTCCACGCAAGTGTCTCACCACCCAATAGGGTAAGCAGTTTCGTTTTGCGTCCCCCGGCCCCAGAGCCGAGAGAAATGCTCGTTCGTTCGTCCGGTGCCAAAAAGGTGGGCGAGAGGAGAAAGGGCAGGCTGATTTGCTCAGAGTCGTCGGGGTGCTCTGGGGCCCCATTCGTCCCACGCAGAGAAAGAGAGGTCCTTGACAAGGGAGAGGGAAGACTCTGGGCCTGTGCTCTCCGGGAGACAGGCCCTCTGCAGGCCTGGCCGGGAGCCCAGGCCGAAGCCCGCAGGTGACCGGTGGGAAAGGCCGGGGTTCCCCTGACACAAGGTGGAGGTGACGGCGATGGGGAGACAGCATGTCTGTGACCATGGCCGTGGGAGAGACCTGCAGGGCAACGCCGGGCCGGCCCTAGGTAGGCCCCCGCTTGAGGAGGCCTCGGGGACTTTGGTGGGCAAGGAAACCCCTCTTCAGACGGGTCTGGCAGCCTGGCCCAACCCAGACCCTTGCCTGGGTCAGGGGAGCTATGGCATGGAGAGGGGGCTCTCCCAGCAGCCCCAGATCTGGCCCAGGGGTCCCTTCCCCCACAGCCCCCTCTGCATGGGGCCCTGCCCCTCCCCCTGCCTTAGAACTCAGCCCTCTGCCCCCCAGCAAGTGTGAGGAAGGAACTATTCCCTATCCTACAGTGGCCCCTAGCGGTGGAAGTTTTGCCTCTGACTTTGGGCAACGGAGCCGCTCTCTTGTTCCTGGAGCTTCTTCTGTCTCTTGGCTTTTCACCAGACAGACGGGAGGGAACAACTGTCCAGGACAGCATAGCAGAGCTTCTCTCCTGGCCCAGTCCCCACCCAGCAGGCTCCACCCACGTCGGCCACCCCTTCCGTCGCGTCCCCGTGGCCTCCTGGTGGCATTCGGTGTATACATTTTGGAAGCCCGCTTCCCCCAGCGCTGGAGGTTTTCCTGGCAGTGGACGCGCTGCCCGAAGTGCATCGGGTGGGTTTCGGCAGGATGCCTATTGGCCTCATCTGTCCCGGCACTGCCACTGGGACCACTCCCGAGTGCAGAAAACGCCTCCCCGCCCCCTCCCCCCAATCCCTCACCACCGTCTTCCCTCTCCCCGGCCTGGGCACCTCGCGCCAGTGGCCACCGTCTCCAGAGCAACCAGGAGGGGCGGGGTCGGGGCGAGTCTGCCGGGGGGCGGGGTGAGTGGCGCCTGCGCGCCAGGGCGGCGGTGGGCGTGGCCGGCCCAGCGGGCCGGGGCGCCTGCGCTTTGGTCCCGGCTTTGCGGGCGTCAGAGAGCGGAGTACGGCGGCGCGGGAGGCCTGGCGCTTGCCCCTGCCCCTCCCCCACCCCTACCCCGGGCGCCCGTCTGGGCGCCCCGAAAGGAGGGGCTGAGGAGGGAGGCAGCGGATGGGGCGAGAGGGGGCTTAGATCCCACAGGGCTGCTGGATGCGGCTCTCCCGCTGGCAGGTGTCGGCACTTTTGCTTCCCTCCGCGGTGAGGACCATGTTCTCCTCCCTCTCAGCTGACCTGGGCCGGTCCAAGGAACCTGAGCGCAGGTGGTGCACCTGCGCTGGGGCTCAGGTCCCAGCTGGCACGGGGCCTGTCCAGAGACACGCAGAAGCCTGTCTCCTGAGCATGCACGCACCCAGTGCCAGGCTCAGCCGCAGCCAAGTGACAGAAGAAGAGGCATGTGTAGGGAGGCCCCCCTGCAACCGAATCCCCCTCCCCCGCGTGCGAGAGCACGGATTCCCCAGTAGAGCCCACTGGCAGGGCACTGAGGCCCGGAGCCACCTGCCATCAGCAGCGTAGTCCTGGGTGTCCCCGCAGCCCTCAGGAGCACCAGGGCCTGGGGCTTGATCGACCAGGCAGCTGCGCCTCGGCGAGAAGGGCTATCTGCTTCGGTTTGGAAATCTGGACAGTATCCCTGCGGCATGGCCGCTATGGTAGCTTGGAACGGCAATCAGTAGGAACATCACCTGGTTGCGTGGCGTGCTCTGGCAGAGGGAAGTGTGCTTAAGATGATGGGTTCTCACTTTTTTTCCCCCCAAAACGGATGGTTACGACTCGAGCCAGGCCCAAACAACCCATACGTCCGCTTTGGACGGTCACGATGGCCGCTTAGAATATACCCGGTCCATGGAACACCTGGACCTGTAAGCCCACTTGACCGCAGTGCCTGCCTCAAGTGAGCAGAAATGATTTCCACGCAAGTGTCTCACCACCCAATAGGTAAGCAGTTTCGTTTTGCGTCCCCCGGCCCCAGAGCCGAGAGAAATGCTCGTTCGTTCGTCCGGTGCCAAAAAGGTGGGCGAGAGGAGAAAGGGCAGGCTGATTGCTCAGAGTCGTCGGGGTGCTCTGGGGCCCCACTCGTCCACGCAGAGAAAGAGAGGTCCTTGACAAGGGAGAGGGAAGACTCTGGGCCTGTGCTCTCCGGGAGACAGGCCTCTGCAGGCCTGGCCGGGAGCCCAGGCCGAAGCCCCGCAGGTGACCGGTGGGAAAGGCCGGGGTTCCCCTGACACAAGGTGGAGGTGACGGCGAT
>NW_026688459.1:0-52135 GCF_030445035.2 Dasypus novemcinctus | reverse complement strand
TCCAGAGCCGAGAGAAATGCTCGTTCGTTCGTCCGGTGCCAAAAAGGTGGGCGAGAGGAGAAAGGGCAGGCTGATTGCTCAGAGTCGTCGGGGTGCTCTGGGGCCCCTCTCGTCCCCACCAAAGAAACGCAGAGAAAGAGAGGTCCTTGACAAGGGAGAGGGAAGACTCTGGGCCTGTGCTCTCCGGGAGACAGGCCTCTGCAGGCCTGGCCGGGAGCCCAGGCCGAAGCCCGCAGGTCACCGGTGGGAAAGGCCGGGGTTCCCCTGACACAAGGTGGACGGTGACGGCGATGGGAGACAGCATGTCTGTGACCATGGCCGTGGGAGAGACCTGCAGGGCAACGCCGGCCGGCCCTAGGTAGGCCCCCGCTTGAGGAGGCCTCGGGGACTTTGGTGGGCAAGGAAACCCCTCTTCAGATGGGTCTGGCAGCCTGGCCCAACCCAGACCCTTGGCCTGGGTCAGGGGAGCTATGGCATGGAGAGGGGGCTCTCCCAGCAGCCCCAGATCTGGCCCAGGGGTCCCTTCCCCCACAGCCCCTTCTGCAAGGGGCCCTTGCCCCTCCCCCTGCCTTAGAACTCAGCCCTCTGCCCCCCAGCAAGTGTGAGGAAGGAACTATTCCTATCCTACAGTGGCCCCTAGCGGTGGAAGTTTTGCCTCTGACTTTGGGCAACGGAGCCGCTCTCTTGTTCCTGGAGCTTCTTCTGTCTCTTGGCTTTTCACCAGACAGACGGGAGGGAACAACTGTCCAGGACAGCATAGCAGAGCTTCTCTCCTGGCCCAGTCCCCACCCAGCAGGCTCCACCCACGTCGGCCACCCCTTCCGTCGCGTCCCCGTGGCCTCCTGGTGGCATTCGGTGTATACATTTTGGAAGCCCGCTTCCCCCAGCGCTGGAGGTTTTCCTGGCAGTGGACGCGCTGCCCGAAGTGCATCGGGTGGGTTTCGGCAGGATGCCTATTGGCCTCATCTGTCCCGGCACTGCCACTGGGGACCACTCCCGAGTGCAGAAAACGCCTCCCCGCCCCCTCCCCCAATCCCTCACCACCGTCTTCCCTCTCCCCGGCCTGGGCACCTCGGGCCAGTGGCCACCGTCTCCAGGAGCAACCAGGAGGGGCGGGGTCGGGGCGAGTCTGCCGGGGGCGGGGTGAGTGGCGCCTGCGCGCCAGGGCGGCTGTGGGCGTGGCCGGCCCAGCGGGCCGGGGGCGCCTGCGCTTTGGTCCCGGCTTTGCGGGCGTCAGAGAGCGGAGTACGGCGGCGCGGGAGGCCTGGCGCTTGCCCCTGCCCCTCCCCCACCCCTACCCCGGGCGCCGTCTGGGCGCCCCGAAAGGAGGGGCTGAGGAGGGAGGCAGCGGGATGGGGCGAGAGGGGGCTTAGATCCCACAGGGCTGCTGGATGCGGCTTCTCCCGCTGGCAGGTGTCGGCACTTTTGCTTCCCTCCGCGGTGAGGACCCTGTTCTCCTCCTCTCAGCTGACCTGGGCCGGTCCAAGGAACCTGAGCGCAGGTGGTGCACTGCGCTGGGGCTCAGGTCCCAGCTGGCACGGGCCTGTCCAGAGACACGCAGAAGCCGGTCTCCTGAGCATGCACGCACCCAGTGCCAGGCTCAGCCGCAGCCAAAGTGACAGAAGAAGAGGCATGTGTAGGGAGGCCCCCCCTGCAACCGAATCCCCCCTCCCCCGCGTGCGAGAGCACGGATTCCCCAGTAGAGCCCACTGGCAGGGCACTGAGGCCCGGAGCCACCTGCCATCAGCAGCGTAGTCCTGGGTGTCCCCGCAGCCCTCAGGAGCACCAGGGCCTGGGGCTTGATCGACCAGGCAGCTGCGCCTCGGCGAGAAGGGCTATCTGCTTCGGTTTGGAAATCTGGACAGTATCCCTGCGGCATTGGCCGCTATGGTAGCTTGGAACGGCAATCAGTAGGAACATCACCTGGTTGCGTGGCGTGCTCTGGCAGAGGGAAGTGTGTTTAAGATGATGGGTTCTCACTTTTTTTCCCCCCAAAACGGTATGGTTACGACTCGAGCCAAGGCCCAAACAACCCATACGTCCGCTTTGGACGGTCACGATGGCCGCTTAGAATATACCCGGTCCATGGAACACCTGGACCTGTAAGCCCACTTGACCGCAGTGCCTGCCTCAAGTGAGCAGAAATGATTTCCACGCAAGTGTCTCACCACCCAATAGGTAAGCAGTTTCGTTTTGCGTTCCCCGGCCCCAGAGCCGAGAGAAACGCTCGTTCGTTCGTCCGGTGCCAAAAAGGTGGGCGAGAGGAGAAAGGGCAGGCTGATTGCTCAGAGTCGTCGGGGTGCTCTGGGGCCCCTCTCGTCCCACCAAAGAAACGCAGAGAAAGAGAGGTCCTTGACAAGGGAGAGGGAAGACTCTGGGCCTGTGCTCTCCGGGAGACAGGCCTCTGCAGGCCTGGCCGGGAGCCCAGGCCGAAGCCCGCAGGTCACCGGTGGGAAAGGCCGGGGTTCCCCTGACACAAGGTGGAGGTGACGGCGATGGGAGACAGCATGTCTGTGACCATGGCCGTGGGAGAGACCTGCAGGGCAACGCCGGCCGGCCCTAGGTAGGCCCCCGCTTGAGAAGGCCTCGGGGACTTTGGTGGGCAAGGAAACCCCTCTTCAGACGGGTCTGGCAGCCTGGCCCAACCCAGACCCTTGGCCTGGGTCAGGGGAGAGCTATGGCATGGAGAGGGGGCTCTCCCAGCAGCCCCAGATCTGGCCCAGGGGTCCCTTCCCCCACAGCCCCTTCTGCAAGGGGCCCTGCCCCTCCCCCTGCCTTAGAACTCAGCCCTCTGCCCCCCAGCAAGTGTGAGGAAGGAACTATTCCTATCCTACAGTGGCCCCTAGCGGTGGAAGTTTTGCCTCTGACTTTGGGCAACGGAGCCGCTCTCTTGTTCCTGGAGCTTCTTCTGTCTCTTGGCTTTTCACCAGACAGACGGGAGGGAACAACTGTCCAGGACAGCATAGCAGAGCTTCTCTCCTGGCCCAGTCCCCACCCAGCAGGCTCCACCCACGTCGGCCACCCCTTCCGTTCGCGTCCCCGTGGCCTCCTGGTGGCATTCGGTGTATACATTTTGGAAGCCGCTTCCCCAGCGCTGGAGGTTTTCCTGGCAGTGGACGCGCTGCCCGAAGTGCATCGGGTGGGTTTCGGCAGGATGCCTATTGGCCTCATCTGTCCCGGCACTGCCACTGGGGACCACTCCCGAGTGCAGAAAACGCCTCCCCGCCCCCTCCCCCAATCCCTCACCACCGTCTTCCCTCTCCCCGGCCTGGGCACCTCGGGCCAGTGGCCACCGTCTCCAGAGCAACCAGGAGGGGCGGGGTCGGGGCGAGTCTGCCGGGGCGGGGGTGAGTGGCGCCTGCGCGCCAGGGCGGCAGTGGGCGTGGCCGGCCCAGCGGGCCGGGGCGCCTGTGCTTTGGTCCCGGCTTTGCGGGCGTCAGAGAGCGGAGTACGGCGGCGCGGGAGGCCTGGCGCTTGCCCCTGCCCCTCCCCCACCCCTACCCCGGGCGCCGTCTGGGCGCCCCGAAAGGAGGGGCTGAGGAGGGAGGCAGCGGATGGGGCGAGAGGGGGCTTAGATCCCACAGGGCTGCTGGATGCGGCTCTCCCGCTGGCAGGTGTCGGCACTTTTGCTTCCCTCCGCGGTGAGGACCCTGTTCTCCTCCCTCTCAGCTGACCTGGGCCGGTCCAAGGAACCTGAGCGCAGGTGGTGCACCTGCGCTGGGGCTCAGGTCCCAGCTGGCACGGGGCCTGTCCAGAGACACGCAGAAGCCTGTCTCCTGAGCATGCACGCACCCAGTGCCAGGCTCAGCCGCAGCCAAAGTGACAGAAGAAGAGGCATGTGTAGGGAGGCCCCCCTGCAACCGAATCCCCCCTCCCCCGCGTGCGAGAGCACGGATTCCCCAGTAGAGCCCACTGGCAGGGCACTGAGGCCCGGAGCCACCTGCCATCAGCAGCGTAGTCCTGGGTGTCCCGCAGCCCTCAGGAGCACCAGGGCCTGGGGCTTGATCGACCAGGCAGCTGCGCCTCGGCGAGAAGGGCTATCTGCTTCGGTTTGGAAATCTGGACAGTATCCCTGCGGCATTGGCCGCTATGGTAGCTTGGAACGGCAATCAGTAGGAACATCACCTGGTTGCGTGGCGTGCTCTGGCAGAGGGAAGTGTGCTTAAGATGATGGGTTCTCACTTTTTTTCCCCCCAAAACGGATGGTTACGACTCGAGCCAAGGCCCAAACAACCCATACGTCCGCTTTGGACGGTCACGATGGCCGCTTAGAATATACCCGGTCCATGGAACACCTGGACCTGTAAGCCCACTTGACCGCAGTGCCTGCCTCAAGTGAGCAGAAATGATTTCCACGCAAGTGTCTCACCACCCAATAGGTAAGCAGTTTCGTTTTGCGTCCCCCGGCCCCAGAGCCGAGAGAAATGCTCGTTCGTTCGTCCGGTGCCAAAAAGGTGGGCGAGAGGAGAAAGGGCAGGCTGATTGCTCAGAGTCGTCGGGGTGCTCTGGGGCCCCTCTCGTCCCACCAAAGAAACGCAGAGAAAGAGAGGTCCTTGACAAGGGAGAGGGAAGACTCTGGGCCTGTGCTCTCCGGGAGACAGGCCTCTGCAGGCCTGGCCGGGAGCCCAGGCCGAAGCCCGCAGGTCACCGGTGGGAAAGGCCGGGGTTCCCCTGACACAAGGTGGAGGTGACGGCGATGGGAGACAGCATGTCTGTGACCATGGCCGTGGGAGAGACCTGCAGGGCAACGCCGGCCGGCCCTAGGTAGGCCCCCGCTTGAGGAGGCCTCGGGGACTTTGGTGGGCAAGGAAACCCCTCTTCAGATGGGTCTGGCAGCCTGGCCCAACCCAGACCCTTGGCCTGGGTCAGGGGAGCTATGGCATGGAGAGGGGGCTCTCCCAGCAGCCCCAGATCTGGCCCAGGGGTCCCTTCCCCCACAGCCCCTTCTGCAAGGGGCCCTGCCCCTCCCCCTGCCTTAGAACTCAGCCCTCTGCCCCCCAGCAAGTGTGAGGAAGGAACTATTCCTATCCTACAGTGGCCCCTAGCGGTGGAAGTTTTGCCTCTGACTTTGGGCAACGGAGCCGCTCTCTTGTTCCTGGAGCTTCTTCTGTCTCTTGGCTTTTCACCAGACAGACGGGAGGGAACAACTGTCCAGGACAGCATAGCAGAGCTTCTCTCCTGGCCCAGTCCCCACCCAGCAGGCTCCACCCACGTCGGCCACCCCTTCCGTCGCGTCCCCGTGGCCTCCTGGTGGCATTCGGTGTATACATTTTGGAAGCCCGCTTCCCCCAGCGCTGGAGGTTTTCCTGGCAGTGGACGCGCTGCCCGAAGTGCATCGGGTGGGTTTCGGCAGGATGCCTATTGGCCTCATCTGTCCCGGCACTGCCACTGGGGACCACTCCCGAGTGCAGAAAACGCCTCCCCGCCCCCTCCCCCAATCCCTCACCACCGTCTTCCCTCTCCCCGGCCTGGGCACCTCGGGCCAGTGGCCACCGTCTCCAGAGCAACCAGGAGGGGCGGGGTCGGGGCGAGTCTGCCGGGGGCGGGGTGAGTGGCGCCTGCGCGCCAGGGCGGCTGTGGGCGTGGCCGGCCCAGCGGGCCGGGGCGCCTGCGCTTTGGTCCCGGCTTTGCGGGCGTCAGAGAGCGGAGTACGGCGGCGCGGGAGGCCTGGCGCTTGCCCCTGCCCCTCCCCCACCCCTACCCCGGGCGCCGTCTGGGCGCCCCGAAAGGAGGGGCTGAGGAGGGAGGCAGCGGATGGGGCGAGAGGGGGCTTAGATCCCACAGGGCTGCTGGATGCGGCTCTCCCGCTGGCAGGTGTCGGCACTTTTGCTTCCCTCCGCGGTGAGGACCCTGTTCTCCTCCCTCTCAGCTGACCTGGGCCGGTCCAAGGAACCTGAGCGCAGGTGGTGCACCTGCGCTGGGGCTCAGGTCCCAGCTGGCACGGGGCCTGTCCAGAGACACGCAGAAGCCTGTCTCCTGAGCATGCACGCACCCAGTGCCAGGCTCAGCCGCAGCCAAAGTGACAGAAGAAGAGGCATGTGTAGGGAGGCCCCCCTGCAACCGAATCCCCCCTCCCCCGCGTGCGAGAGCACGGATTCCCCAGTAGAGCCCACTGGCAGGGCACT
Source organism: Dasypus novemcinctus (assembly GCF_030445035.2). Taxonomy (NCBI): domain Eukaryota; kingdom Metazoa; phylum Chordata; class Mammalia; order Cingulata; family Dasypodidae; genus Dasypus; species Dasypus novemcinctus. The sequence continues at coordinate 46,010 of NW_026688459.1, read as the reverse complement.
GAGGCCCGGAGCCACCTGCCATCAGCAGCGTAGTCCTGGGTGTCCCCGCAGCCCTCAGGAGCACCAGGGCCTGGGGCTTGATCGACCAGGCAGCTGCGCCTCGGCGAGAAGGGCTATCTGCTTCGGTTTGGAAATCTGGACAGTATCCCTGCGGCATTGGCCGCTATGGTAGCTTGGAACGGCAATCAGTAGGAACATCACCTGGTTGCGTGGCGTGCTCTGGCAGAGGGAAGTGTGCTTAAGATGATGGGTTCTCACTTTTTTCCCCCCAAAACGGATGGTTACGACTCGAGCCAAGGCCCAAACAACCCATACGTCCGCTTTGGACGGTCACGATGGCCGCTTAGAATATACCCGGTCCATGGAACACCTGGACCTGTAAGCCCACTTGACCGCAGTGCCTGCCTCAAGTGAGCAGAAATGATTTCCACGCAAGTGTCTCACCACCCAATAGGTAAGCAGTTTCGTTTTGCGTCCCCCGGCCCCAGAGCCGAGAGAAACGCTCGTTCGTTCGTCCGGTGCCAAAAAGGTGGGCGAGAGGAGAAAGGGCAGGCTGATTGCTCAGAGTCGTCGGGGTGCTCTGGGGCCCCTCTCGTCCCACCAAAGAAACGCAGAGAAAGAGAGGTCCTTGACAAGGGAGAGGGAAGACTCTGGGCCTGTGCTCTCCGGGAGACAGGCCTCTGCAGGCCTGGCCGGGAGCCCAGGCCGAAGCCCGCAGGTCACCGGTGGGAAAGGCCGGGGTTCCCCTGACACAAGGTGGAGGTGACGGCGATGGGAGACAGCATGTCTGTGACCATGGCCGTGGGAGAGACCTGCAGGGCAACGCCGGCCGGCCCTAGGTAGGCCCCCGCTTGAGGAGGCCTCGGGGACTTTGGTGGGCAAGGAAACCCCTCTTCAGACGGGTCTGGCAGCCTGGCCCAACCCAGACCCTTGGCCTGGGTCAGGGGAGCTATGGCATGGAGAGGGGGCTCTCCCAGCAGCCCCAGATCTGGCCCAGGGGTCCCTTCCCCCACAGCCCCTTCTGCAAGGGGCCCTGCCCCTCCCCCTGCCTTAGAACTCAGCCCTCTGCCCCCCAGCAAGTGTGAGGAAGGAACTATTCCTATCCTACAGTGGCCCCTAGCGGTGGAAGTTTTGCCTCTGACTTTGGGCAACGGAGCCGCTCTCTTGTTCCTGGAGCTTCTTCTGTCTCTTGGCTTTTCACCAGACAGACGGGAGGGAACAACTGTCCAGGACAGCATAGCAGAGCTTCTCTCCTGGCCCAGTCCCCACCCAGCAGGCTCCACCCACGTCGGCCACCCCTTCCGTCGCGTCCCCGTGGCCTCCTGGTGGCATTCGGTGTATACATTTTGGAAGCCCGCTTCCCCCAGCGCTGGAGGTTTTCCTGGCAGTGGACGCGCTGCCCGAAGTGCATCGGGTGGGTTTCGGCAGGATGCCTATTGGCCTCATCTGTCCCGGCACTGCCACTGGGGACCACTCCCGAGTGCAGAAAACGCCTCCCCGCCCCCTCCCCCAATCCCTCACCACCGTCTTCCCTCTCCGGGGGCTGTGCACCTCGGGCCAGTGGCCACCGTCTCCAGAGCAACCAGGAGGGGCGGGGTCGGGGCGAGTCTGCCGGGGGCGGGGTGAGTGGCGCCTGCGCGCCAGGGCGGCGGTGGGCGTGGCCGGCCCAGCGGGCCGGGGCGCCTGCGCTTTGGTCCCGGCTTTGCGGGCGTCAGAGAGCGGAGTACCGCGGCGCGGGAGGCCTGGCGCTTGCCCCTGCCCCTCCCCCACCCCTACCCCGGGCGCCGTCTGGGCGCCCCGAAAGGAGGGGCTGAGGAGGGAGGCAGCGGATGGGGCGAGAGGGGGCTTAGATCCCACAGGGCTGCTGGATGCGGCTCTCCCGCTGGCAGGTGTCGGCACTTTTGCTTCCCTCCGCGGTGAGGACCATGTTCTCCTCCCTCTCAGCTGACCTGGGCCGGTCCAAGGAACCTGAGCGCAGGTGGTGCACCTGCGCTGGGGCTCAGGTCCCAGCTGGCACGGGGCCTGTCCAGAGACACGCAGAAGCCTGTCTCCTGAGCATGCACGCACCCAGTGCCAGGCTCAGCCGCAGCCAAAGTGACAGAAGAAGAGGCATGTGTAGGGAGGCCCCCCTGCAACCGAATCCCCCCTCCCCCGCGTGCGAGAGCACGGATTCCCCAGTAGAGCCCACTGGCAGGGCACTGAGGCCCGGAGCCACCTGCCATCAGCAGCGTAGTCCTGGGTGTCCCCGCAGCCCTCAGGAGCACCAGGGCCTGGGGCTTGATCGACCAGGCAGCTGCGCCTCGGCGAGAAGGGCTATCTGCTTCGGTTTGGAAATCTGGACAGTATCCCTGCGGCATTGGCCGCTATGGTAGCTTGGAACGGCAATCAGTAGGAACATCACCTGGTTGCGTGGCGTGCTCTGGCAGAGGGAAGTGTGCTTAAGATGATGGGTTCTCACTTTTTTTCCCCCCAAAACGGATGGTTACGACTCGAGCCAAGGCCCAAACAACCCATACGTCCGCTTTGGACGGTCACGATGGCCGCTTAGAATATACCCGGTCCATGGAACACCTGGACCTGTAAGCCCACTTGACCGCAGTGCCTGCCTCAAGTGAGCAGAAATGATTTCCACGCAAGTGTCTCACCACCCAATAGGTAAGCAGTTTCGTTTTGCGTCCCCCGGCCCCAGAGCCGAGAGAAACGCTCGTTCATTCGTCCGGTGCCAAAAAGGTGGGCGAGAGGAGAAAGGGCAGGCTGATTGCTCAGAGTCGTCGGGGTGCTCTGGGGCCCCTCTCGTCCCACCAAAGAAACGCAGAGAAAGAGAGGTCCTTGACAAGGGAGAGGGAAGACTCTGGGCCTGTGCTCTCCGGGAGACAGGCCTCTGCAGGCCTGGCCGGGAGCCCAGGCCGAAGCCCGCAGGTGACCGGTGGGAAAGGCCGGGGTTCCCCTGACACAAGGTGGAGGTGACGGCGATGGGAGACAGCATGTCTGTGACCATGGCCGTGGGAGAGACCTGCAGGGCAACGCCGGCCGGCCCTAGGTAGGCCCCCGCTTGAGGAGGCCTCGGGGACTTTGGTGGGCAAGGAAACCCCTCTTCAGACGGGTCTGGCAGCCTGGCCCAACCCAGACCCTTGGCCTGGGTCAGGGGAGCTATGGCATGGAGAGGGGGCTCTCCCAGCAGCCCCAGATCTGGCCCAGGGGTCCCTTCCCCCACAGCCCCTTCTGCAAGGGGCCCTGCCCCTCCCCCTGCCTTAGAACTCAGCCCTCTGCCCCCCAGCAAGTGTGAGGAAGGAACTATTCCTATCCTACAGTGGCCCCTAGCGGTGGAAGTTTTGCCTCTGACTTTGGGCAACGGAGCCGCTCTCTTGTTCCTGGAGCTTCTTCTGTCTCTTGGCTTTTCACCAGACAGACGGGAGGGAACAACTGTCCAGGACAGCATAGCAGAGCTTCTCTCCTGGCCCAGTCCCCACCCAGCAGGCTCCACCCACGTCGGCCACCCCTTCCGTCGCGTCCCCGTGGCCTCCTGGTGGCATTCGGTGTATACATTTTGGAAGCCCGCTTCCCCCATCGCTGGAGGTTTTCCTGGCAGTGGACGCGCTGCCCGAAGTGCATCGGGTGGGTTTCGGCAGGATGCCTATTGGCCTCATCTGTCCCGGCACTGCCACTGGGGACCACTCCCGAGTGCAGAAAACGCCTCCCCGCCCCCTCCCCCAATCCCTCACCACCGTCTTCCCTCTCCGGGGGCTGTGCACCTCGGGCCAGTGGCCACCGTCTCCAGAGCAACCAGGAGGCGCGGGGTCGGGGCGAGTCTGCCGGGGGCGGGGTGAGTGGCGCCTGCGCGCCAGGGCGGCGGTGGGCGTGGCCGGCCCAGCGGGCCGGGGCGCCTGCGCTTTGGTCCCGGCTTTGCGGGCGTCAGAGAGCGGAGTACGGCGGCGCGGGAGGCCTGGCGCTTGCCCCTGCCCCTCCCCCACCCCTACCCCGGGCGCCGTCTGGGCGCCCCGAAAGGAGGGGCTGAGGAGGGAGGCAGCGGATGGGGCGAGAGGGGGCTTAGATCCCACAGGGCTGCTGGATGCGGCTCTCCCGCTGGCAGGTGTCGGCACTTTTGCTTCCCTCCGCGGTGAGGACCATGTTCTCCTCCCTCTCAGCTGACCTGGGCCGGTCCAAGGAACCTGAGCGCAGGTGGTGCACCTGCGCTGGGGCTCAGGTCCCAGCTGGCACGGGGCCTGTCCAGAGACACGCAGAAGCCTGTCTCCTGAGCATGCACGCACCCAGTGCCAGGCTCAGCCGCAGCCAAAGTGACAGAAGAAGAGGCATGTGTAGGGAGGCCCCCCTGCAACCGAATCCCCCCTCCCCCGCGTGCGAGAGCACGGATTCCCCAGTAGAGCCCACTGGCAGGGCACTGAGGCCCGGAGCCACCTGCCATCAGCAGCGTAGTCCTGGGTGTCCCCGCAGCCCTCAGGAGCACCAGGGCCTGGGGCTTGATCGACCAGGCAGCTGCGCCTCGGCGAGAAGGGCTATCTGCTTCGGTTTGGAAATCTGGACAGTATCCCTGCGGCATTGGCCGCTATGGTAGCTTGGAACGGCAATCAGTAGGAACATCACCTGGTTGCGTGGCGTGCTCTGGCAGAGGGAAGTGTGCTTAAGATGATGGGTTCTCACTTTTTTTCCCCCCAAAACGGATGGTTACGACTCGAGCCAAGGCCCAAACAACCCATACGTCCGCTTTGGACGGTCACGATGGCCGCTTAGAATATACCCGGTCCATGGAACACCTGGACCTGTAAGCCCACTTGACCGCAGTGCCTGCCTCAAGTGAGCAGAAATGATTTCCACGCAAGTGTCTCACCACCCAATAGGTAAGCAGTTTCGTTTTGCGTCCCCCGGCCCCAGAGCCGAGAGAAATGCTCGTTCGTTCGTCCGGTGCCAAAAAGGTGGGCGAGAGGAGAAAGGGCAGGCTGATTGCTCAGAGTCGTCGGGGTGCTCTGGGGCCCCTCTCGTCCCACCAAAGAAACGCAGAGAAAGAGAGGTCCTTGACAAGGGAGAGGGAAGACTCTGGGCCTGTGCTCTCCGGGAGACAGGCCTCTGCAGGCCTGGCCGGGAGCCCAGGCCGAAGCCCGCAGGTGACCGGTGGGAAAGGCCGGGGTTCCCCTGACACAAGGTGGAGGTGACGGCGATGGGAGACAGCATGTCTGTGACCATGGCCGTGGGAGAGACCTGCAGGGCAACGCCGGCCGGCCCTAGGTAGGCCCCCGCTTGAGGAGGCCTCGGGGACTTTGGTGGGCAAGGAAACCCCTCTTCAGACGGGTCTGGCAGCCTGGCCCAACCCAGACCCTTGGCCTGGGTCAGGGGAGCTATGGCATGGAGAGGGGGCTCTCCCAGCAGCCCCAGATCTGGCCCAGGGGTCCCTTCCCCCACAGCCCCTTCTGCAAGGGGCCCTGCCCCTCCCCCTGCCTTAGAACTCAGCCCTCTGCCCCCCAGCAAGTGTGAGGAAGGAACTATTCCTATCCTACAGTGGCCCCTAGCGGTGGAAGTTTTGCCTCTGACTTTGGGCAACGGAGCCGCTCTCTTGTTCCTGGAGCTTCTTCTGTCTCTTGGCTTTTCACCAGACAGACGGGAGGGAACAACTGTCCAGGACAGCATAGCAGAGCTTCTCTCCTGGCCCAGTCCCCACCCAGCAGGCTCCACCCACGTCGGCCACCCCTTCCGTCGCGTCCCCGTGGCCTCCTGGTGGCATTCGGTGTATACATTTTGGAAGCCCGCTTCCCCCAGCGCTGGAGGTTTTCCTGGCAGTGGACGCGCTGCCCGAAGTGCATCGGGTGGGTTTCGGCAGGATGCCTATTGGCCTCATCTGTCCCGGCACTGCCACTGGGGACCACTCCCGAGTGCAGAAAACGCCTCCCCGCCCCCTCCCCCAATCCCTCACCACCGTCTTCCCTCTCCCCGGCCTGGGCACCTCGGGCCAGTGGCCACCGTCTCCAGAGCAACCAGGAGGGGCGGGGTCGGGGCGAGTCTGCCGGGGGCGGGGTGAGTGGCGCCTGCGCGCCAGGGCGGCTGTGGGCGTGGCCGGCCCAGCGGGCCGGGGCGCCTGCGCTTTGGTCCCGGCTTTGCGGGCGTCAGAGAGCGGAGTACGGCGGCGCGGGAGGCCTGGCGCTTGCCCCTGCCCCTCCCCCACCCCTACCCCGGGCGCCGTCTGGGCGCCCCGAAAGGAGGGGCTGAGGAGGGAGGCAGCGGATGGGGCGAGAGGGGGCTTAGATCCCACAGGGCTGCTGGATGCGGCTCTCCCGCTGGCAGGTGTCGGCACTTTTGCTTCCCTCCGCGGTGAGGACCCTGTTCTCCTCCCTCTCAGCTGACCTGGGCCGGTCCAAGGAACCTGAGCGCAGGTGGTGCACCTGCGCTGGGGCTCAGGTCCCAGCTGGCACGGGGCCTGTCCAGAGACACGCAGAAGCCTGTCTCCTGAGCATGCACGCACCCAGTGCCAGGCTCAGCCGCAGCCAAAGTGACAGAAGAAGAGGCATGTGTAGGGAGGCCCCCCTGCAACCGAATCCCCCCTCCCCCGCGTGCGAGAGCACGGATTCCCCAGTAGAGCCCACTGGCAGGGCACTGAGGCCCGGAGCCACCTGCCATCAGCAGCGTAGTCCTGGGTGTCCCCGCAGCCCTCAGGAGCACCAGGGCCTGGGGCTTGATCGACCAGGCAGCTGCGCCTCGGCGAGAAGGGCTATCTGCTTCGGTTTGGAAATCTGGACAGTATCCCTGCGGCATTGGCCGCTATGGTAGCTTGGAACGGCAATCAGTAGGAACATCACCTGGTTGCGTGGCGTGCTCTGGCAGAGGGAAGTGTGCTTAAGATGATGGGTTCTCACTTTTTTTCCCCCCAAAACGGATGGTTACGACTCGAGCCAAGGCCCAAACAACCCATACGTCCGCTTTGGACGGTCACGATGGCCGCTTAGAATATACCCGGTCCATGGAACACCTGGACCTGTAAGCCCACTTGACCGCAGTGCCTGCCTCAAGTGAGCAGAAATGATTTCCACGCAAGTGTCTCACCACCCAATAGGTAAGCAGTTTCGTTTTGCGTCCCCCGGCCCCAGAGCCGAGAGAAATGCTCGTTCGTTCGTCCGGTGCCAAAAAGGTGGGCGAGAGGAGAAAGGGCAGGCTGATTGCTCAGAGTCGTCGGGGTGCTCTGGGGCCCCTCTCGTCCCACCAAAGAAACGCAGAGAAAGAGAGGTCCTTGACAAGGGAGAGGGAAGACTCTGGGCCTGTGCTCTCCGGGAGACAGGCCTCTGCAGGCCTGGCCGGGAGCCCAGGCCGAAGCCCGCAGGTCACCGGTGGGAAAGGCCGGGGTTCCCCTGACACAAGGTGGAGGTGACGGCGATGGGAGACAGCATGTCTGTGACCATGGCCGTGGGAGAGACCTGCAGGGCAACGCCGGCCGGCCCTAGGTAGGCCCCCGCTTGAGGAGGCCTCGGGGACTTTGGTGGGCAAGGAAACCCCTCTTCAGATGGGTCTGGCAGCCTGGCCCAACCCAGACCCTTGGCCTGGGTCAGGGGAGCTATGGCATGGAGAGGGGGCTCTCCCAGCAGCCCCAGATCTGGCCCAGGGGTCCCTTCCCCCACAGCCCCTTCTGCAAGGGGCCCTGCCCCTCCCCCTGCCTTAGAACTCAGCCCTCTGCCCCCCAGCAAGTGTGAGGAAGGAACTATTCCTATCCTACAGTGGCCCCTAGCGGTGGAAGTTTTGCCTCTGACTTTGGGCAACGGAGCCGCTCTCTTGTTCCTGGAGCTTCTTCTGTCTCTTGGCTTTTCACCAGACAGACGGGAGGGAACAACTGTCCAGGACAGCATAGCAGAGCTTCTCTCCTGGCCCAGTCCCCACCCAGCAGGCTCCACCCACGTCGGCCACCCCTTCCGTCGCGTCCCCGTGGCCTCCTGGTGGCATTCGGTGTATACATTTTGGAAGCCCGCTTCCCCCAGCGCTGGAGGTTTTCCTGGCAGTGGACGCGCTGCCCGAAGTGCATCGGGTGGGTTTCGGCAGGATGCCTATTGGCCTCATCTGTCCCGGCACTGCCACTGGGGACCACTCCCGAGTGCAGAAAACGCCTCCCCGCCCCCTCCCCCAATCCCTCACCACCGTCTTCCCTCTCCCCGGCCTGGGCACCTCGGGCCAGTGGCCACCGTCTCCAGAGCAACCAGGAGGGGCGGGGTCGGGGCGAGTCTGCCGGGGGCGGGGTGAGTGGCGCCTGCGCGCCAGGGCGGCTGTGGGCGTGGCCGGCCCAGCGGGCCGGGGCGCCTGCGCTTTGGTCCCGGCTTTGCGGGCGTCAGAGAGCGGAGTACGGCGGCGCGGGAGGCCTGGCGCTTGCCCCTGCCCCTCCCCCACCCCTACCCCGGGCGCCGTCTGGGCGCCCCGAAAGGAGGGGCTGAGGAGGGAGGCAGCGGATGGGGCGAGAGGGGGCTTAGATCCCACAGGGCTGCTGGATGCGGCTCTCCCGCTGGCAGGTGTCGGCACTTTTGCTTCCCTCCGCGGTGAGGACCCTGTTCTCCTCCCTCTCAGCTGACCTGGGCCGGTCCAAGGAACCTGAGCGCAGGTGGTGCACCTGCGCTGGGGCTCAGGTCCCAGCTGGCACGGGGCCTGTCCAGAGACACGCAGAAGCCTGTCTCCTGAGCATGCACGCACCCAGTGCCAGGCTCAGCCGCAGCCAAAGTGACAGAAGAAGAGGCATGTGTAGGGAGGCCCCCCTGCAACCGAATCCCCCCTCCCCCGCGTGCGAGAGCACGGATTCCCCAGTAGAGCCCACTGGCAGGGCACTGAGGCCCGGAGCCACCTGCCATCAGCAGCGTAGTCCTGGGTGTCCCCGCAGCCCTCAGGAGCACCAGGGCCTGGGGCTTGATCGACCAGGCAGCTGCGCCTCGGCGAGAAGGGCTATCTGCTTCGGTTTGGAAATCTGGACAGTATCCCTGCGGCATTGGCCGCTATGGTAGCTTGGAACGGCAATCAGTAGGAACATCACCTGGTTGCGTGGCGTGCTCTGGCAGAGGGAAGTGTGCTTAAGATGATGGGTTCTCACTTTTTTTCCCCCCAAAACGGATGGTTACGACTCGAGCCAAGGCCCAAACAACCCATACGTCCGCTTTGGACGGTCACGATGGCCGCTTAGAATATACCCGGTCCATGGAACACCTGGACCTGTAAGCCCACTTGACCGCAGTGCCTGCCTCAAGTGAGCAGAAATGATTTCCACGCAAGTGTCTCACCACCCAATAGGTAAGCAGTTTCGTTTTGCGTCCCCCGGCCCCAGAGCCGAGAGAAACGCTCGTTCGTTCGTCCGGTGCCAAAAAGGTGGGCGAGAGGAGAAAGGGCAGGCTGATTGCTCAGAGTCGTCGGGGTGCTCTGGGGCCCCTCTCGTCCCACCAAAGAAACGCAGAGAAAGAGAGGTCCTTGACAAGGGAGAGGGAAGACTCTGGGCCTGTGCTCTCCGGGAGACAGGCCTCTGCAGGCCTGGCCGGGAGCCCAGGCCGAAGCCCGCAGGTGACCGGTGGGAAAGGCCGGGGTTCCCCTGACACAAGGTGGAGGTGACGGCGATGGGAGACAGCATGTCTGTGACCATGGCCGTGGGAGAGACCTGCAGGGCAACGCCGGCCGGCCCTAGGTAGGCCCCCGCTTGAGGAGGCCTCGGGGACTTTGGTGGGCAAGGAAACCCCTCTTCAGACGGGTCTGGCAGCCTGGCCCAACCCAGACCCTTGGCCTGGGTCAGGGGAGCTATGGCATGGAGAGGGGGCTCTCCCAGCAGCCCCAGATCTGGCCCAGGGGTCCCTTCCCCCACAGCCCCTTCTGCAAGGGGCCCTGCCCCTCCCCCTGCCTTAGAACTCAGCCCTCTGCCCCCCAGCAAGTGTGAGGAAGGAACTATTCCTATCCTACAGTGGCCCCTAGCGGTGGAAGTTTTGCCTCTGACTTTGGGCAACGGAGCCGCTCTCTTGTTCCTGGAGCTTCTTCTGTCTCTTGGCTTTTCACCAGACAGACGGGAGGGAACAACTGTCCAGGACAGCATAGCAGAGCTTCTCTCCTGGCCCAGTCCCCACCCAGCAGGCTCCACCCACGTCGGCCACCCCTTCCGTCGCGTCCCCGTGGCCTCCTGGTGGCATTCGGTGTATACATTTTGGAAGCCCGCTTCCCCCAGCGCTGGAGGTTTTCCTGGCAGTGGACGCGCTGCCCGAAGTGCATCGGGTGGGTTTCGGCAGGATGCCTATTGGCCTCATCTGTCCCGGCACTGCCACTGGGGACCACTCCCGAGTGCAGAAAACGCCTCCCCGCCCCCTCCCCCAATCCCTCACCACCGTCTTCCCTCTCCGGGGGCTGTGCACCTCGGGCCAGTGGCCACCGTCTCCAGAGCAACCAGGAGGCGCGGGGTCGGGGCGAGTCTGCCGGGGGCGGGGTGAGTGGCGCCTGCGCGCCAGGGCGGCGGTGGGCGTGGCCGGCCCAGCGGGCCGGGGCGCCTGCGCTTTGGTCCCGGCTTTGCGGGCGTCAGAGAGCGGAGTACGGCGGCGCGGGAGGCCTGGCGCTTGCCCCTGCCCCTCCCCCACCCCTACCCCGGGCGCCGTCTGGGCGCCCCGAAAGGAGGGGCTGAGGAGGGAGGCAGCGGATGGGGCGAGAGGGGGCTTAGATCCCACAGGGCTGCTGGATGCGGCTCTCCCGCTGGCAGGTGTCGGCACTTTTGCTTCCCTCCGCGGTGAGGACCATGTTCTCCTCCCTCTCAGCTGACCTGGGCCGGTCCAAGGAACCTGAGCGCAGGTGGTGCACCTGCGCTGGGGCTCAGGTCCCAGCTGGCACGGGGCCTGTCCAGAGACACGCAGAAGCCTGTCTCCTGAGCATGCACGCACCCAGTGCCAGGCTCAGCCGCAGCCAAAGTGACAGAAGAAGAGGCATGTGTAGGGAGGCCCCCCTGCAACCGAATCCCCCCTCCCCCGCGTGCGAGAGCACGGATTCCCCAGTAGAGCCCACTGGCAGGGCACTGAGGCCCGGAGCCACCTGCCATCAGCAGCGTAGTCCTGGGTGTCCCCGCAGCCCTCAGGAGCACCAGGGCCTGGGGCTTGATCGACCAGGCAGCTGCGCCTCGGCGAGAAGGGCTATCTGCTTCGGTTTGGAAATCTGGACAGTATCCCTGCGGCATTGGCCGCTATGGTAGCTTGGAACGGCAATCAGTAGGAACATCACCTGGTTGCGTGGCGTGCTCTGGCAGAGGGAAGTGTGCTTAAGATGATGGGTTCTCACTTTTTTTCCCCCCAAAACGGATGGTTACGACTCGAGCCAAGGCCCAAACAACCCATACGTCCGCTTTGGACGGTCACGATGGCCGCTTAGAATATACCCGGTCCATGGAACACCTGGACCTGTAAGCCCACTTGACCGCAGTGCCTGCCTCAAGTGAGCAGAAATGATTTCCACGCAAGTGTCTCACCACCCAATAGGTAAGCAGTTTCGTTTTGCGTCCCCCGGCCCCAGAGCCGAGAGAAATGCTCGTTCGTTCGTCCGGTGCCAAAAAGGTGGGCGAGAGGAGAAAGGGCAGGCTGATTGCTCAGAGTCGTCGGGGTGCTCTGGGGCCCCTCTCGTCCCACCAAAGAAACGCAGAGAAAGAGAGGTCCTTGACAAGGGAGAGGGAAGACTCTGGGCCTGTGCTCTCCGGGAGACAGGCCTCTGCAGGCCTGGCCGGGAGCCCAGGCCGAAGCCCGCAGGTGACCGGTGGGAAAGGCCGGGGTTCCCCTGACACAAGGTGGAGGTGACGGCGATGGGAGACAGCATGTCTGTGACCATGGCCGTGGGAGAGACCTGCAGGGCAACGCCGGCCGGCCCTAGGTAGGCCCCCGCTTGAGGAGGCCTCGGGGACTTTGGTGGGCAAGGAAACCCCTCTTCAGACGGGTCTGGCAGCCTGGCCCAACCCAGACCCTTGGCCTGGGTCAGGGGAGCTATGGCATGGAGAGGGGGCTCTCCCAGCAGCCCCAGATCTGGCCCAGGGGTCCCTTCCCCCACAGCCCCTTCTGCAAGGGGCCCTGCCCCTCCCCCTGCCTTAGAACTCAGCCCTCTGCCCCCCAGCAAGTGTGAGGAAGGAACTATTCCTATCCTACAGTGGCCCCTAGCGGTGGAAGTTTTGCCTCTGACTTTGGGCAACGGAGCCGCTCTCTTGTTCCTGGAGCTTCTTCTGTCTCTTGGCTTTTCACCAGACAGACGGGAGGGAACAACTGTCCAGGACAGCATAGCAGAGCTTCTCTCCTGGCCCAGTCCCCACCCAGCAGGCTCCACCCACGTCGGCCACCCCTTCCGTCGCGTCCCCGTGGCCTCCTGGTGGCATTCGGTGTATACATTTTGGAAGCCCGCTTCCCCCAGCGCTGGAGGTTTTCCTGGCAGTGGACGCGCTGCCCGAAGTGCATCGGGTTGGTTTCGGCAGGATGCCTATTGGCCTCATCTGTCCCGGCACTGCCACTGGGGACCACTCCCGAGTGCAGAAAACGCCTCCCCGCCCCCTCCCCCAATCCCTCACCACCGTCTTCCCTCTCCGGGGGCTGTGCACCTCGGGCCAGTGGCCACCGTCTCCAGAGCAACCAGGAGGCGCGGGGTCGGGGCGAGTCTGCCGGGGGCGGGGTGAGTGGCGCCTGCGCGCCAGGGCGGCGGTGGGCGTGGCCGGCCCAGCGGGCCGGGGCGCCTGCGCTTTGGTCCCGGCTTTGCGGGCGTCAGAGAGCGGAGTACGGCGGCGCGGGAGGCCTGGCGCTTGCCCCTGCCCCTCCCCCACCCCTACCCCGGGCGCCGTCTGGGCGCCCCGAAAGGAGGGGCTGAGGAGGGAGGCAGCGGATGGGGCGAGAGGGGGCTTAGATCCCACAGGGCTGCTGGATGCGGCTCTCCCGCTGGCAGGTGTCGGCACTTTTGCTTCCCTCCGCGGTGAGGACCATGTTCTCCTCCCTCTCAGCTGACCTGGGCCGGTCCAAGGAACCTGAGCGCAGGTGGTGCACCTGCGCTGGGGCTCAGGTCCCAGCTGGCACGGGGCCTGTCCAGAGACACGCAGAAGCCTGTCTCCTGAGCATGCACGCACCCAGTGCCAGGCTCAGCCGCAGCCAAAGTGACAGAAGAAGAGGCATGTGTAGGGAGGCCCCCCTGCAACCGAATCCCCCCTCCCCCGCGTGCGAGAGCACGGATTCCCCAGTAGAGCCCACTGGCAGGGCACTGAGGCCCGGAGCCACCTGCCATCAGCAGCGTAGTCCTGGGTGTCCCCGCAGCCCTCAGGAGCACCAGGGCCTGGGGCTTGATCGACCAGGCAGCTGCGCCTCGGCGAGAAGGGCTATCTGCTTCGGTTTGGAAATCTGGACAGTATCCCTGCGGCATTGGCCGCTATGGTAGCTTGGAACGGCAATCAGTAGGAACATCACCTGGTTGCGTGGCGTGCTCTGGCAGAGGGAAGTGTGCTTAAGATGATGGGTTCTCACTTTTTTTCCCCCCAAAACGGATGGTTACGACTCGAGCCAAGGCCCAAACAACCCATACGTCCGCTTTCGACGGTCACGATGGCCGCTTAGAATATACCCGGTCCATGGAACACCTGGACCTGTAAGCCCACTTGACCGCAGTGCCTGCCTCAAGTGAGCAGAAATGATTTCCACGCAAGTGTCTCACCACCCAATAGGTAAGCAGTTTCGTTTTGCGTCCCCCGGCCCCAGAGCCGAGAGAAATGCTCGTTCGTTCGTCCGGTGCCAAAAAGGTGGGCGAGAGGAGAAAGGGCAGGCTGATTGCTCAGAGTCGTCGGGGTGCTCTGGGGCCCCTCTCGTCCCACCAAAGAAACGCAGAGAAAGAGAGGTCCTTGACAAGGGAGAGGGAAGACTCTGGGCCTGTGCTCTCCGGGAGACAGGCCTCTGCAGGCCTGGCCGGGAGCCCAGGCCGAAGCCCGCAGGTGACCGGTGGGAAAGGCCGGGGTTCCCCTGACACAAGGTGGAGGTGACGGCGATGGGAGACAGCATGTCTGTGACCATGGCCGTGGGAGAGACCTGCAGGGCAACGCCGGCCGGCCCTAGGTAGGCCCCCGCTTGAGGAGGCCTCGGGGACTTTGGTGGGCAAGGAAACCCCTCTTCAGACGGGTCTGGCAGCCTGGCCCAACCCAGACCCTTGGCCTGGGTCAGGGGAGCTATGGCATGGAGAGGGGCTCTCCCAGCAGCCCCAGATCTGGCCCAGGGGTCCCTTCCCCCACAGCCCCTTCTGCAAGGGGCCCTGCCCCTCTCCCTGCCTTAGAACTCAGCCCTCTGCCCCCCAGCAAGTGTGAGGAAGGAACTATTCCTATCCTACAGTGGCCCCTAGCGGTGGAAGTTTTGCCTCTGACTTTGGGCAACGGAGCCGCTCTCTTGTTCCTGGAGCTTCTTCTGTCTCTTGGCTTTTCACCAGACAGACGGGAGGGAACAACTGTCCAGGACAGCATAGCAGAGCTTCTCTCCTGGCCCAGTCCCCACCCAGCAGGCTCCACCCACGTCGGCCACCCCTTCCGTCGCGTCCCCGTGGCCTCCTGGTGGCATTCGGTGTATACATTTTGGAAGCCCGCTTCCCCCAGCGCTGGAGGTTTTCCTGGCAGTGGACGCGCTGCCCGAAGTGCATCGGGTGGGTTTCGGCAGGATGCCTATTGGCCTCATCTGTCCCGGCACTGCCACTGGGGACCACTCCCGAGTGCAGAAAACGCCTCCCCGCCCCCTCCCCCAATCCCTCACCACCGTCTTCCCTCTCGGGGGCTGTGCACCTAGCGCCAGTGGCCACCGTCTCCAGAGCAAGCAGGAGGGGCGGGGTTGGGGCGAGTCTGCCGGGGGCGGGGTGAGTGGCGCCTGCGCGCCAGGGCGGCGGTGGGCGTGGCCGGCCCAGCGGGCCGGGGCGCCTGCGCTTTGGTCCCGGCTTTGCGGGCGTCAGAGAGCGGAGTACGGCGGCGCGGGAGGCCTGGCGCTTGCCCCTGCCCCTCCCCCACCCCTACCCCGGGCGCCGTCTGGGCGCCCCGAAAGGAGGGGCTGAGGAGGGAGGCAGCGGATGGGGCGAGAGGGGGCTTAGATCCCACAGGGCTGCTGGATGCGGCTCTCCCGCTGGCAGGTGTCGGCACTTTTGCTTCCCTCCGCGGTGAGGACCCTGTTCTCCTCCCTCTCAGCTGACCTGGGCCGGTCCAAGGAACCTGAGCGCAGGTGGTGCACCTGCGCTGGGGCTCAGGTCCCAGCTGGCACGGGGCCTGTCCAGAGACACGCAGAAGCCTGTCTCCTGAGCATGCACGCACCCAGTGCCAGGCTCAGCCGCAGCCAAAGTGACAGAAGAAGAGGCATGTGTAGGGAGGCCCCCCTGCAACCGAATCCCCCCTCCCCCGCGTGCGAGAGCACGGATTCCCCAGTAGAGCCCACTGGCAGGGCACTGAGGCCCGGAGCCACCTGCCATCAGCAGCGTAGTCCTGGGTGTCCCCGCAGCCCTCAGGAGCACCAGGGCCTGGGGCTTGATCGACCAGGCAGCTGCGCCTCGGCGAGAAGGGCTATCTGCTTCGGTTTGGAAATCTGGACAGTATCCCTGCGGCATTGGCCGCTATGGTAGCTTGGAACGGCAATCAGTAGGAACATCACCTGGTTGCGTGGCGTGCTCTGGCAGAGGGAAGTGTGCTTAAGATGATGGGTTCTCACTTTTTTTCCCCCCAAAACGGATGGTTACGACTCGAGCCAAGGCCCAAACAACCCATACGTCCGCTTTGGACGGTCACGATGGCCGCTTAGAATATACCCGGTCCATGGAACACCTGGACCTGTAAGCCCACTTGACCGCAGTGCCTGCCTCAAGTGAGCAGAAATGATTTCCACGCAAGTGTCTCACCACCCAATAGGTAAGCAGTTTCGTTTTGCGTCCCCCGGCCCCAGAGCCGAGAGAAATGCTCGTTCGTTCGTCCGGTGCCAAAAAGGTGGGCGAGAGGAGAAAGGGCAGGCTGATTGCTCAGAGTCGTCGGGGTGCTCTGGGGCCCCTCTCGTCCCACCAAAGAAACGCAGAGAAAGAGAGGTCCTTGACAAGGGAGAGGGAAGACTCTGGGCCTGTGCTCTCCGGGAGACAGGCCTCTGCAGGCCTGGCCGGGAGCCCAGGCCGAAGCCCGCAGGTCACCGGTGGGAAAGGCCGGGGTTCCCCTGACACAAGGTGGAGGTGACGGCGATGGGAGACAGCATGTCTGTGACCATGGCCGTGGGAGAGACCTGCAGGGCAACGCCGGCCGGCCCTAGGTAGGCCCCCGCTTGAGGAGGCCTCGGGGACTTTGGTGGGCAAGGAAACCCCTCTTCAGACGGGTCTGGCAGCCTGGCCCAACCCAGACCCTTGGCCTGGGTCAGGGGAGCTATGGCATGGAGAGGGGGCTCTCCCAGCAGCCCCAGATCTGGCCCAGGGGTCCCTTCCCCCACAGCCCCTTCTGCAAGGGGCCCTGCCCCTCCCCCTGCCTTAGAACTCAGCCCTCTGCCCCCCAGCAAGTGTGAGGAAGGAACTATTCCTATCCTACAGTGGCCCCTAGCGGTGGAAGTTTTGCCTCTGACTTTGGGCAACGGAGCCGCTCTCTTGTTCCTGGAGCTTCTTCTGTCTCTTGGCTTTTCACCAGACAGACGGGAGGGAACAACTGTCCAGGACAGCATAGCAGAGCTTCTCTCCTGGCCCAGTCCCCACCCAGCAGGCTCCACCCACGTCGGCCACCCCTTCCGTCGCGTCCCCGTGGCCTCCTGGTGGCATTCGGTGTATACATTTTGGAAGCCCGCTTCCCCCAGCGCTGGAGGTTTTCCTGGCAGTGGACGCGCTGCCCGAAGTGCATCGGGTGGGTTTCGGCAGGATGCCTATTGGCCTCATCTGTCCCGGCACTGCCACTGGGGACCACTCCCGAGTGCAGAAAACGCCTCCCCGCCCCCTCCCCCAATCCCTCACCACCGTCTTCCCTCTCCCCGGCCTGGGCACCTCGGGCCAGTGGCCACCGTCTCCAGAGCAACCAGGAGGGGCGGGGTCGGGGCGAGTCTGCCGGGGGCGGGGTGAGTGGCGCCTGCGCGCCAGGGCGGCGGTGGGCGTGGCCGGCCCAGCGGGCCGGGGCGCCTGCGCTTTGGTCCCGGCTTTGCGGGCGTCAGAGAGCGGAGTACGGCGGCGCGGGAGGCCTGGCGCTTGCCCCTGCCCCTCCCCCACCCCTACCCCGGGCGCCGTCTGGGCGCCCCGAAAGGAGGGGCTGAGGAGGGAGGCAGCGGATGGGGCGAGAGGGGGCTTAGATCCCACAGGGCTGCTGGATGCGGCTCTCCCGCTGGCAGGTGTCGGCACTTTTGCTTCCCTCCGCGGTGAGGACCCTGTTCTCCTCCCTCTCAGCTGACCTGGGCCGGTCCAAGGAACCTGAGCGCAGGTGGTGCACCTGCGCTGGGGCTCAGGTCCCAGCTGGCACGGGGCCTGTCCAGAGACACGCAGAAGCCTGTCTCCTGAGCATGCACGCACCCAGTGCCAGGCTCAGCCGCAGCCAAAGTGACAGAAGAAGAGGCATGTGTAGGGAGGCCCCCCTGCAACCGAATCCCCCCTCCCCCGCGTGCGAGAGCACGGATTCCCCAGTAGAGCCCACTGGCAGGGCACTGAGGCCCGGAGCCACCTGCCATCAGCAGCGTAGTCCTGGGTGTCCCCGCAGCCCTCAGGAGCACCAGGGCCTGGGGCTTGATCGACCAGGCAGCTGCGCCTCGGCGAGAAGGGCTATCTGCTTCGGTTTGGAAATCTGGACAGTATCCCTGCGGCATTGGCCGCTATGGTAGCTTGGAACGGCAATCAGTAGGAACATCACCTGGTTGCGTGGCGTGCTCTGGCAGAGGGAAGTGTGCTTAAGATGATGGGTTCTCACTTTTTTTCCCCCCAAAACGGATGGTTACGACTCGAGCCAAGGCCCAAACAACCCATACGTCCGCTTTGGACGGTCACGATGGCCGCTTAGAATATACCCGGTCCATGGAACACCTGGACCTGTAAGCCCACTTGACCGCAGTGCCTGCCTCAAGTGAGCAGAAATGATTTCCACGCAAGTGTCTCACCACCCAATAGGTAAGCAGTTTCGTTTTGCGTCCCCCGGCCCCAGAGCCGAGAGAAATGCTCGTTCGTTCGTCCGGTGCCAAAAAGGTGGGCGAGAGGAGAAAGGGCAGGCTGATTGCTCAGAGTCGTCGGGGTGCTCTGGGGCCCCTCTCGTCCCACCAAAGAAACGCAGAGAAAGAGAGGTCCTTGACAAGGGAGAGGGAAGACTCTGGGCCTGTGCTCTCCGGGAGACAGGCCTCTGCAGGCCTGGCCGGGAGCCCAGGCCGAAGCCCGCAGGTCACCGGTGGGAAAGGCCGGGGTTCCCCTGACACAAGGTGGAGGTGACGGCGATGGGAGACAGCATGTCTGTGACCATGGCCGTGGGAGAGACCTGCAGGGCAACGCCGGCCGGCCCTAGGTAGGCCCCCGCTTGAGGAGGCCTCGGGGACTTTGGTGGGCAAGGAAACCCCTCTTCAGACGGGTCTGGCAGCCTGGCCCAACCCAGACCCTTGGCCTGGGTCAGGGGAGCTATGGCATGGAGAGGGGGCTCTCCCAGCAGCCCCAGATCTGGCCCAGGGGTCCCTTCCCCCACAGCCCCTTCTGCAAGGGGCCCTGCCCCTCCCCCTGCCTTAGAACTCAGCCCTCTGCCCCCCAGCAAGTGTGAGGAAGGAACTATTCCTATCCTACAGTGGCCCCTAGCGGTGGAAGTTTTGCCTCTGACTTTGGGCAACGGAGCCGCTCTCTTGTTCCTGGAGCTTCTTCTGTCTCTTGGCTTTTCACCAGACAGACGGGAGGGAACAACTGTCCAGGACAGCATAGCAGAGCTTCTCTCCTGGCCCAGTCCCCACCCAGCAGGCTCCACCCACGTCGGCCACCCCTTCCGTCGCGTCCCCGTGGCCTCCTGGTGGCATTCGGTGTATACATTTTGGAAGCCCGCTTCCCCCAGCGCTGGAGGTTTTCCTGGCAGTGGACGCGCTGCCCGAAGTGCATCGGGTGGGTTTCGGCAGGATGCCTATTGGCCTCATCTGTCCCGGCACTGCCACTGGGGACCACTCCCGAGTGCAGAAAACGCCTCCCCGCCCCCTCCCCCAATCCCTCACCACCGTCTTCCCTCTCCGGGGGCTGTGCACCTAGCGCCAGTGGCCACCGTCTCCAGAGCAACCAGGAGGGGCGGGGTCGGGGCGAGTCTGCCGGGGGCGGGGTGAGTGGCGCCTGCGCGCCAGGGCGGCGGTGGGCGTGGCCGGCCCAGCGGGCCGGGGCGCCTGCGCTTTGGTCCCGGCTTTGCGGGCGTCAGAGAGCGGAGTACGGCGGCGCGGGAGGCCTGGCGCTTGCCCCTGCCCCTCCCCCACCCCTACCCCGGGCGCCGTCTGGGCGCCCCGAAAGGAGGGGCTGAGGAGGGAGGCAGCGGATGGGGCGAGAGGGGGCTTAGATCCCACAGGGCTGCTGGATGCGGCTCTCCCGCTGGCAGGTGTCGGCACTTTTGCTTCCCTCCGCGGTGAGGACCCTGTTCTCCTCCCTCTCAGCTGACCTGGGCCGGTCCAAGGAACCTGAGCGCAGGTGGTGCACCTGCGCTGGGGCTCAGGTCCCAGCTGGCACGGGGCCTGTCCAGAGACACGCAGAAGCCTGTCTCCTGAGCATGCACGCACCCAGTGCCAGGCTCAGCCGCAGCCAAAGTGACAGAAGAAGAGGCATGTGTAGGGAGGCCCCCCTGCAACCGAATCCCCCCTCCCCCGCGTGCGAGAGCACGGATTCCCCAGTAGAGCCCACTGGCAGGGCACTGAGGCCCGGAGCCACCTGCCATCAGCAGCGTAGTCCTGGGTGTCCCCGCAGCCCTCAGGAGCACCAGGGCCTGGGGCTTGATCGACCAGGCAGCTGCGCCTCGGCGAGAAGGGCTATCTGCTTCGGTTTGGAAATCTGGACAGTATCCCTGCGGCATTGGCCGCTATGGTAGCTTGGAACGGCAATCAGTAGGAACATCACCTGGTTGCGTGGCGTGCTCTGGCAGAGGGAAGTGTGCTTAAGATGATGGGTTCTCACTTTTTTTCCCCCCAAAACGGATGGTTACGACTCGAGCCAAGGCCCAAACAACCCATACGTCCGCTTTGGACGGTCACGATGGCCGCTTAGAATATACCCGGTCCATGGAACACCTGGACCTGTAAGCCCACTTGACCGCAGTGCCTGCCTCAAGTGAGCAGAAATGATTTCCACGCAAGTGTCTCACCACCCAATAGGTAAGCAGTTTCGTTTTGCGTCCCCCGGCCCCAGAGCCGAGAGAAATGCTCGTTCGTTCGTCGGGTGCCAAAAAGGTGGGCGAGAGGAGAAAGGGCAGGCTGATTGCTCAGAGTCGTCGGGGTGCTCTGGGGCCCCTCTCGTCCCACCAAAGAAACGCAGAGAAAGAGAGGTCCTTGACAAGGGAGAGGGAAGACTCTGGGCCTGTGCTCTCTGGGAGACAGGCCTCTGCAGGCCTGGCCGGGAGCCCAGGCCGAAGCCCGCAGGTCACCGGTGGGAAAGGCCGGGGTTCCCCTGACACAAGGTGGAGGTGACGGCGATGGGAGACAGCATGTCTGTGACCATGGCCGTGGGAGAGACCTGCAGGGCAACGCCGGCCGGCCCTAGGTAGGCCCCCGCTTGAGGAGGCCTCGGGGACTTTGGTGGGCAAGGAAACCCCTCTTCAGACGGGTCTGGCAGCCTGGCCCAACCCAGACCCTTGGCCTGGGTCAGGGGAGCTATGGCATGGAGAGGGGGCTCTCCCAGCAGCCCCAGATCTGGCCCAGGGGTCCCTTCCCCCACAGCCCCTTCTGCAAGGGGCCCTGCCCCTCCCCCTGCCTTAGAACTCAGCCCTCTGCCCCCCAGCAAGTGTGAGGAAGGAACTATTCCTATCCTACAGTGGCCCCTAGCGGTGGAAGTTTTGCCTCTGACTTTGGGCAACGGAGCCGCTCTCTTGTTCCTGGAGCTTCTTCTGTCTCTTGGCTTTTCACCAGACAGACGGGAGGGAACAACTGTCCAGGACAGCATAGCAGAGCTTCTCTCCTGGCCCAGTCCCCACCCAGCAGGCTCCACCCACGTCGGCCACCCCTTCCGTCGCGTCCCCGTGGCCTCCTGGTGGCATTCGGTGTATACATTTTGGAAGCCCGCTTCCCCCAGCGCTGGAGGTTTTCCTGGCAGTGGACGCGCTGCCCGAAGTGCATCGGGTGGGTTTCGGCAGGATGCCTATTGGCCTCATCTGTCCCGGCACTGCCACTGGGGACCACTCCCGAGTGCAGAAAACGCCTCCCCGCCCCCTCCCCCAATCCCTCACCACCGTCTTCCCTCTCCGGGGGCTGTGCACCTAGCGCCAGTGGCCACCGTCTTCAGAGCAACCAGGAGGGGCGGGGTCGGGGCGAGTCTGCCGGGGGCGGGGTGAGTGGCGCCTGCGCGCCAGGGCGGCGGTGGGCGTGGCCGGCCCAGCGGGCCGGGGCGCCTGCGCTTTGGTCCCGGCTTTGCGGGCGTCAGAGAGCGGAGTACGGCGGCGCGGGAGGCCTGGCGCTTGCCCCTGCCCCTCCCCCACCCCTACCCCGGGCGCCGTCTGGGCGCCCCGAAAGGAGGGGCTGAGGAGGGAGGCAGCGGATGGGGCGAGAGGGGGCTTAGATCCCACAGGGCTGCTGGATGCGGCTCTCCCGCTGGCAGGTGTCGGCACTTTTGCTTCCCTCCGCGGTGAGGACCCTGTTCTCCTCCCTCTCAGCTGACCTGGGCCGGTCCAAGGAACCTGAGCGCAGGTGGTGCACCTGCGCTGGGGCTCAGGTCCCAGCTGGCACGGGGCCTGTCCAGAGACACGCAGAAGCCTGTCTCCTGAGCATGCACGCACCCAGTGCCAGGCTCAGCCGCAGCCAAAGTGACAGAAGAAGAGGCATGTGTAGGGAGGCCCCCCTGCAACCGAATCCCCCCTCCCCCGCGTGCGAGAGCACGGATTCCCCAGTAGAGCCCACTGGCAGGGCACTGAGGCCCGGAGCCACCTGCCATCAGCAGCGTAGTCCTGGGTGTCCCCGCAGCCCTCAGGAGCACCAGGGCCTGGGGCTTGATCGACCAGGCAGCTGCGCCTCGGCGAGAAGGGCTATCTGCTTCGGTTTGGAAATCTGGACAGTATCCCTGCGGCATTGGCCGCTATGGTAGCTTGGAACGGCAATCAGTAGGAACATCACCTGGTTGCGTGGCGTGCTCTGGCAGAGGGAAGTGTGCTTAAGATGATGGGTTCTCACTTTTTTTCCCCCCAAAACGGATGGTTACGACTCGAGCCAAGGCCCAAACAACCCATACGTCCGCTTTGGACGGTCACGATGGCCGCTTAGAATATACCCGGTCCATGGAACACCTGGACCTGTAAGCCCACTTGACCGCAGTGCCTGCCTCAAGTGAGCAGAAATGATTTCCACGCAAGTGTCTCACCACCCAATAGGTAAGCAGTTTCGTTTTGCGTCCCCCGGCCCCAGAGCCGAGAGAAACGCTCGTTCGTTCGTCCGGTGCCAAAAAGGTGGGCGAGAGGAGAAAGGGCAGGCTGATTGCTCAGAGTCGTCGGGGTGCTCTGGGGCCCCTCTCGTCCCACCAAAGAAACGCAGAGAAAGAGAGGTCCTTGACAAGGGAGAGGGAAGACTCTGGGCCTGTGCTCTCCGGGAGACAGGCCTCTGCAGGCCTGGCCGGGAGCCCAGGCCGAAGCCCGCAGGTCACCGGTGGGAAAGGCCGGGGTTCCCCTGACACAAGGTGGAGGTGACGGCGATGGGAGACAGCATGTCTGTGACCATGGCCGTGGGAGAGACCTGCAGGGCAACGCCGGCCGGCCCTAGGTAGGCCCCCGCTTGAGGAGGCCTCGGGGACTTTGGTGGGCAAGGAAACCCCTCTTCAGACGGGTCTGGCAGCCTGGCCCAACCCAGACCCTTGGCCTGGGTCAGGGGAGCTATGGCATGGAGAGGGGGCTCTCCCAGCAGCCCCAGATCTGGCCCAGGGGTCCCTTCCCCCACAGCCCCTTCTGCAAGGGGCCCTGCCCCTCCCCCTGCCTTAGAACTCAGCCCTCTGCCCCCCAGCAAGTGTGAGGAAGGAACTATTCCTATCCTACAGTGGCCCCTAGCGGTGGAAGTTTTGCCTCTGACTTTGGGCAACGGAGCCGCTCTCTTGTTCCTGGAGCTTCTTCTGTCTCTTGGCTTTTCACCAGACAGACGGGAGGGAACAACTGTCCAGGACAGCATAGCAGAGCTTCTCTCCTGGCCCAGTCCCCACCCAGCAGGCTCCACCCACGTCGGCCACCCCTTCCGTCGCGTCCCCGTGGCCTCCTGGTGGCATTCGGTGTATACATTTTGGAAGCCCGCTTCCCCCAGCGCTGGAGGTTTTCCTGGCAGTGGACGCGCTGCCCGAAGTGCATCGGGTGGGTTTCGGCAGGATGCCTATTGGCCTCATCTGTCCCGGCACTGCCACTGGGGACCACTCCCGAGTGCAGAAAACGCCTCCCCGCCCCCTCCCCCAATCCCTCACCACCGTCTTCCCTCTCCCCGGCCTGGGCACCTCGGGCCAGTGGCCACCGTCTCCAGAGCAACCAGGAGGGGCGGGGTCGGGGCGAGTCTGCCGGGGGCGGGGTGAGTGGCGCCTGCGCGCCAGGGCGGCAGTGGGCGTGGCCGGCCCAGCGGGCCGGGGCGCCTGCGCTTTGGTCCCGGCTTTGCGGGCGTCAGAGAGCGGAGTACGGCGGCGCGGGAGGCCTGGCGCTTGCCCCTGCCCCTCCCCCACCCCTACCCCGGGCGCCGTCTGGGCGCCCCGAAAGGAGGGGCTGAGGAGGGAGGCAGCGGATGGGGCGAGAGGGGGCTTAGATCCCACAGGGCTGCTGGATGCGGCTCTCCCGCTGGCAGGTGTCGGCACTTTTGCTTCCCTCCGCGGTGAGGACCCTGTTCTCCTCCCTCTCAGCTGACCTGGGCCGGTCCAAGGAACCTGAGCGCAGGTGGTGCACCTGCGCTGGGGCTCAGGTCCCAGCTGGCACGGGGCCTGTCCAGAGACACGCAGAAGCCTGTCTCCTGAGCATGCACGCACCCAGTGCCAGGCTCAGCCGCAGCCAAAGTGACAGAAGAAGAGGCATGTGTAGGGAGGCCCCCCTGCAACCGAATCCCCCCTCCCCCGCGTGCGAGAGCACGGATTCCCCAGTAGAGCCCACTGGCAGGGCACTGAGGCCCGGAGCCACCTGCCATCAGCAGCGTAGTCCTGGGTGTCCCCGCAGCCCTCAGGAGCACCAGGGCCTGGGGCTTGATCGACCAGGCAGCTGCGCCTCGGCGAGAAGGGCTATCTGCTTCGGTTTGGAAATCTGGACAGTATCCCTGCGGCATTGGCCGCTATGGTAGCTTGGAACGGCAATCAGTAGGAACATCACCTGGTTGCGTGGCGTGCTCTGGCAGAGGGAAGTGTGCTTAAGATGATGGGTTCTCACTTTTTTTCCCCCCAAAACGGATGGTTACGACTCGAGCCAAGGCCCAAACAACCCATACGTCCGCTTTGGACGGTCACGATGGCCGCTTAGAATATACCCGGTCCATGGAACACCTGGACCTGTAAGCCCACTTGACCGCAGTGCCTGCCTCAAGTGAGCAGAAATGATTTCCACGCAAGTGTCTCACCACCCAATAGGTAAGCAGTTTCGTTTTGCGTCCCCCGGCCCCAGAGCCGAGAGAAACGCTCGTTCGTTCGTCCGGTGCCAAAAAGGTGGGCGAGAGGAGAAAGGGCAGGCTGATTGCTCAGAGTCGTCGGGGTGCTCTGGGGCCCCTCTCGTCCCACCAAAGAAACGCAGAGAAAGAGAGGTCCTTGACAAGGGAGAGGGAAGACTCTGGGCCTGTGCTCTCCGGGAGACAGGCCTCTGCAGGCCTGGCCGGGAGCCCAGGCCGAAGCCCGCAGGTCACCGGTGGGAAAGGCCGGGGTTCCCCTGACACAAGGTGGAGGTGACGGCGATGGGAGACAGCATGTCTGTGACCATGGCCGTGGGAGAGACCTGCAGGGCAACGCCGGCCGGCCCTAGGTAGGCCCCCGCTTGAGGAGGCCTCGGGGACTTTGGTGGGCAAGGAAACCCCTCTTCAGACGGGTCTGGCAGCCTGGCCCAACCCAGACCCTTGGCCTGGGTCAGGGGAGCTATGGCATGGAGAGGGGGCTCTCCCAGCAGCCCCAGATCTGGCCCAGGGGTCCCTTCCCCCACAGCCCCTTCTGCAAGGGGCCCTGCCCCTCCCCCTGCCTTAGAACTCAGCCCTCTGCCCCCCAGCAAGTGTGAGGAAGGAACTATTCCTATCCTACAGTGGCCCCTAGCGGTGGAAGTTTTGCCTCTGACTTTGGGCAACGGAGCCGCTCTCTTGTTCCTGGAGCTTCTTCTGTCTCTTGGCTTTTCACCAGACAGACGGGAGGGAACAACTGTCCAGGACAGCATAGCAGAGCTTCTCTCCTGGCCCAGTCCCCACCCAGCAGGCTCCACCCACGTCGGCCACCCCTTCCGTCGCGTCCCCGTGGCCTCCTGGTGGCATTCGGTGTATACATTTTGGAAGCCCGCTTCCCCCAGCGCTGGAGGTTTTCCTGGCAGTGGACGCGCTGCCCGAAGTGCATCGGGTGGGTTTCGGCAGGATGCCTATTGGCCTCATCTGTCCCGGCACTGCCACTGGGGACCACTCCCGAGTGCAGAAAACGCCTCCCCGCCCCCTCCCCCAATCCCTCACCACCGTCTTCCCTCTCCGGGGGCTGTGCACCTAGCGCCAGTGGCCACCGTCTTCAGAGCAACCAGGAGGGGCGGGGTCGGGGCGAGTCTGCCGGGGGCGGGGTGAGTGGCGCCTGCGCGCCAGGGCGGCGGTGGGCGTGGCCGGCCCAGCGGGCCGGGGCGCCTGCGCTTTGGTCCCGGCTTTGCGGGCGTCAGAGAGCGGAGTACGGCGGCGCGGGAGGCCTGGCGCTTGCCCCTGCCCCTCCCCCACCCCTACCCCGGGCGCCGTCTGGGCGCCCCGAAAGGAGGGGCTGAGGAGGGAGGCAGCGGATGGGGCGAGAGGGGGCTTAGATCCCACAGGGCTGCTGGATGCGGCTCTCCCGCTGGCAGGTGTCGGCACTTTTGCTTCCCTCCGCGGTGAGGACCCTGTTCTCCTCCCTCTCAGCTGACCTGGGCCGGTCCAAGGAACCTGAGCGCAGGTGGTGCACCTGCGCTGGGGCTCAGGTCCCAGCTGGCACGGGGCCTGTCCAGAGACACGCAGAAGCCTGTCTCCTGAGCATGCACGCACCCAGTGCCAGGCTCAGCCGCAGCCAAAGTGACAGAAGAAGAGGCATGTGTAGGGAGGCCCCCCTGCAACCGAATCCCCCCTCCCCCCGCGTGCGAGAGCACGGATTCCCCAGTAGAGCCCACTGGCAGGGCACTGAGGCCCGGAGCCACCTGCCATCAGCAGCGTAGTCCTGGGTGTCCCCGCAGCCCTCAGGAGCACCAGGGCCTGGGGCTTGATCGACCAGGCAGCTGCGCCTCGGCGAGAAGGGCTATCTGCTTCGGTTTGGAAATCTGGACAGTATCCCTGCGGCATTGGCCGCTATGGTAGCTTGGAACGGCAATCAGTAGGAACATCACCTGGTTGCGTGGCGTGCTCTGGCAGAGGGAAGTGTGCTTAAGATGATGGGTTCTCACTTTTTTCCCCCAAAACGGATGGTTACGACTCGAGCCAAGGCCCAAACAACCCATACGTCCGCTTTGGACGGTCACGATGGCCGCTTAGAATATACCCGGTCCATGGAACACCTGGACCTGTAAGCCCACTTGACCGCAGTGCCTGCCTCAAGTGAGCAGAAATGATTTCCACGCAAGTGTCTCACCACCCAATAGGTAAGCAGTTTCGTTTTGCGTCCCCCGGCCCCAGAGCCGAGAGAAACGCTCGTTCGTTCGTCCGGTGCCAAAAAGGTGGGCGAGAGGAGAAAGGGCAGGCTGATTGCTCAGAGTCGTCGGGGTGCTCTGGGGCCCCTCTCGTCCCACCAAAGAAACGCAGAGAAAGAGAGGTCCTTGACAAGGGAGAGGGAAGACTCTGGGCCTGTGCTCTCCGGGAGACAGGCCTCTGCAGGCCTGGCCGGGAGCCCAGGCCGAAGCCCGCAGGTCACCGGTGGGAAAGGCCGGGGTTCCCCTGACACAAGGTGGAGGTGACGGCGATGGGAGACAGCATGTCTGTGACCATGGCCGTGGGAGAGACCTGCAGGGCAACGCCGGCCGGCCCTAGGTAGGCCCCCGCTTGAGGAGGCCTCGGGGACTTTGGTGGGCAAGGAAACCCCTCTTCAGACGGGTCTGGCAGCCTGGCCCAACCCAGACCCTTGGCCTGGGTCAGGGGAGCTATGGCATGGAGAGGGGGCTCTCCCAGCAGCCCCAGATCTGGCCCAGGGGTCCCTTCCCCCACAGCCCCTTCTGCAAGGGGCCCTGCCCCTCCCCCTGCCTTAGAACTCAGCCCTCTGCCCCCAGCAAGTGTGAGGAAGGAACTATTCCTATCCTACAGTGGCCCCTAGCGGTGGAAGTTTTGCCTCTGACTTTGGGCAACGGAGCCGCTCTCTTGTTCCTGGAGCTTCTTCTGTCTCTTGGCTTTTCACCAGACAGACGGGAGGGAACAACTGTCCAGGACAGCATAGCAGAGCTTCTCTCCTGGCCCAGTCCCCACCCAGCAGGCTCCACCCACGTCGGCCACCCCTTCCGTCGCGTCCCCGTGGCCTCCTGGTGGCATTCGGTGTATACATTTTGGAAGCCCGCTTCCCCCAGCGCTGGAGGTTTTCCTGGCAGTGGACGCGCTGCCCGAAGTGCATCGGGTGGGTTTCGGCAGGATGCCTATTGGCCTCATCTGTCCCGGCACTGCCACTGGGGACCACTCCCGAGTGCAGAAAACGCCTCCCCGCCCCCTCCCCCAATCCCTCACCACCGTCTTCCCTCTCCCCGGCCTGGGCACCTCGGGCCAGTGGCCACCGTCTCCAGAGCAACCAGGAGGGGCGGGGTCGGGGCGAGTCTGCCGGGGGCGGGGTGAGTGGCGCCTGCGCGCCAGGGGCGGCGGTGGGCGTGGCCGGCCCAGCGGGCCGGGGCGCCTGCGCTTTGGTCCCGGCTTTGCGGGCGTCAGAGAGCGGAGTACGGCGGCGCGGGAGGCCTGGCGCTTGCCCCTGCCCCTCCCCCACCCCTACCCCGGGCGCCGTCTGGGCGCCCCGAAAGGAGGGGCTGAGGAGGGAGGCAGCGGATGGGGCGAGAGGGGGCTTAGATCCCACAGGGCTGCTGGATGCGGCTCTCCCGCTGGCAGGTGTCGGCACTTTTGCTTCCCTCCGCGGTGAGGACCATGTTCTCCTCCCTCTCAGCTGACCTGGGCCGGTCCAAGGAACCTGAGCGCAGGTGGTGCACCTGCGCTGGGGCTCAGGTCCCAGCTGGCACGGGGCCTGTCCAGAGACACGCAGAAGCCTGTCTCCTGAGCATGCACGCACCCAGTGCCAGGCTCAGCCGCAGCCAAAGTGACAGAAGAAGAGGCATGTGTAGGGAGGCCCCCCTGCAAACCGAATCCCCCCCTCCCCCGCGTGCGAGAGCACGGATTCCCCAGTAGAGCCCACTGGCAGGGCACTGAGGCCCGGAGCCACCTGCCATCAGCAGCGTAGTCCTGGGTGTCCCCGCAGCCCTCAGGAGCACCAGGGCCTGGGGCTTGATCGACCAGGCAGCTGCGCCTCGGCGAGAAGGGCTATCTGCTTCGGTTTGGAAATCTGGACAGTATCCCTGCGGCATTGGCCGCTATGGTAGCTTGGAACGGCAATCAGTAGGAACATCACCTGGTTGCGTGGCGTGCTCTGGCAGAGGGAAGTGTGCTTAAGATGATGGGTTCTCACTTTTTTTCCCCCCAAAACGGATGGTTACGACTCGAGCCAAGGCCCAAACAACCCATACGTCCGCTTTGGACGGTCACGATGGCCGCTTAGAATATACCCGGTCCATGGAACACCTGGACCTGTAAGCCCACTTGACCGCAGTGCCTGCCTCAAGTGAGCAGAAATGATTTCCACGCAAGTGTCTCACCACCCAATAGGTAAGCAGTTTCGTTTTGCGTCCCCCGGCCCCAGAGCCGAGAGAAATGCTCGTTCATTCGTCCGGTGCCAAAAAGGTGGGCGAGAGGAGAAAGGGCAGGCTGATTGCTCAGAGTCGTCGGGGTGCTCTGGGGGCCCCTCTCGTCCCACCAAAGAAACGCAGAGAAAGAGAGGTCCTTGACAAGGGAGAGGGAAGACTCTGGGCCTGTGCTCTCCGGGAGACAGGCCTCTGCAGGCCTGGCCGGGAGCCCAGGCCGAAGCCCGCAGGTGACCGGTGGGAAAGGCCGGGGTTCCCCTGACACAAGGTGGAGGTGACGGCGATGGGAGACAGCATGTCTGTGACCATGGCCGTGGGAGAGACCTGCAGGGCAACGCCGGCCGGCCCTAGGTAGGCCCCCCGCTTGAGGAGGCCTCGGGGACTTTGGTGGGCAAGGAAACCCCTCTTCAGACGGGTCTGGCAGCCTGGCCCAACCCAGACCCTTGGCCTGGGTCAGGGGAGCTATGGCATGGAGAGGGGGCTCTCCCAGCAGCCCCAGATCTGGCCCAGGGGTCCCTTCCCCACAGCCCCTTCTGCAAGGGGCCCTGCCCCCTCCCCCTGCCTTAGAACTCAGCCCTCTGCCCCCCAGCAAGTGTGAGGAAGGAACTATTCCTATCCTACAGTGGCCCCTAGCGGTGGAAGTTTTGCCTCTGACTTTGGGCAACGGAGCCGCTCTCTTGTTCCTGGAGCTTCTTCTGTCTCTTGGCTTTTCACCAGACAGACGGGAGGGAACAACTGTCCAGGACAGCATAGCAGAGCTTCTCTCCTGGCCCAGTCCCCCACCCAGCAGGCTCCACCCACGTCGGCCACCCCTTCCGGTCGCGTCCCCGTGGCCTCCTGGTGGCATTCGGTGTATACATTTTGGAAGCCCGCTTCCCCCAGCGCTGGAGGTTTTCCTGGCAGTGGACGCGCTGCCCGAAGTGCATCGGGTGGGTTTCGGCAGGATGCCTATTGGCCTCATCTGTCCCGGCACTGCCACTGGGGACCACTCCCGAGTGCAGAAAACGCCTCCCCGCCCCCTCCCCCCCAATCCCTCACCACCGTCTTCCCTCTCCGGGGGCTGTGCACCTCGGGCCAGTGGCCACCGTCTCCAGAGCAACCAGGAGGGGCGGGGTCGGGGCGAGTCTGCCGGGGGCGGGGTGAGTGGCGCCTGCGCGCCAGGGCGGCGGTGGGCGTGGCCGGCCCAGCGGGCCGGGGCGCCTGCGCTTTGGTCCCGGCTTTGCGGGCAGAGCGGAGTACGGCGGCGCGGGAGGCCTGGCGCTTGCCCCTGCCCCTCCCCCACCCCTACCCCGGGCGCCGTCTGGGCGCCCCGAAAGGAGGGGCTGAGGAGGGAGGCAGCGGATGGGGCGAGAGGGGGCTTAGATCCCACAGGGCTGCTGGATGCGGCTCTCCCGCTGGCAGGTGTCGGCACTTTTGCTTCCCTCCGCGGTGAGGACCCTGTTCTCCTCCCTCTCAGCTGACCTGGGCCGGTCCAAGGAACCTGAGCGCAGGTGGTGCACCTGCGCTGGGGCTCAGGTCCCAGCTGGCACGGGGCCTGTCCAGAGACACGCAGAAGCCTGTCTCCTGAGCATGCACGCACCCAGTGCCAGGCTCAGCCGCAGCCAAAGTGACAGAAGAAGAGGCATGTGTAGGGAGGCCCCCCTGCAACCGAATCCCCCCTCCCCCGCGTGCGAGAGCACGGATTCCCCAGTAGAGCCCACTGGCAGGGCACTGAGGCCCGGAGCCACCTGCCATCAGCAGCGTAGTCCTGGGTGTCCCCGCAGCCCTCAGGAGCACCAGGGCCTGGGGCTTGATCGACCAGGCAGCTGCGCCTCGGCGAGAAGGGCTATCTGCTTCGGTTTGGAAATCTGGACAGTATCCCTGCGGCATTGGCCGCTATGGTAGCTTGGAACGGCAATCAGTAGGAACATCACCTGGTTGCGTGGCGTGCTCTGGCAGAGGGAAGTGTGCTTAAGATGATGGGTTCTCACTTTTTTTCCCCCCAAAACGGATGGTTACGACTCGAGCCAAGGCCCAAACAACCCATACGTCCGCTTTGGACGGTCACGATGGCCGCTTAGAATATACCCGGTCCATGGAACACCTGGACCTGTAAGCCCACTTGACCGCAGTGCCTGCCTCAAGTGAGCAGAAATGATTTCCACGCAAGTGTCTCACCACCCAATAGGTAAGCAGTTTCGTTTTGCGTCCCCCGGCCCCAGAGCCGAGAGAAACGCTCGTTCGTTCGTCCGGTGCCAAAAAGGTGGGCGAGAGGAGAAAGGGCAGGCTGATTGCTCAGAGTCGTCGGGGTGCTCTGGGGCCCCTCTCGTCCCACCAAAGAAACGCAGAGAAAGAGAGGTCCTTGACAAGGGAGAGGGAAGACTCTGGGCCTGTGCTCTCCGGGAGACAGGCCTCTGCAGGCCTGGCCGGGAGCCCAGGCCGAAGCCCGCAGGTCACCGGTGGGAAAGGCCGGGGTTCCCCTGACACAAGGTGGAGGTGACGGCGATGGGAGACAGCATGTCTGTGACCATGGCCGTGGGAGAGACCTGCAGGGCAACGCCGGCCGGCCCTAGGTAGGCCCCCGCTTGAGGAGGCCTCGGGGACTTTGGTGGGCAAGGAAACCCCTCTTCAGACGGGTCTGGCAGCCTGGCCCAACCCAGACCCTTGGCCTGGGTCAGGGGAGCTATGGCATGGAGAGGGGGCTCTCCCAGCAGCCCCAGATCTGGCCCAGGGGTCCCTTCCCCCACAGCCCCTTCTGCAAGGGGCCCTGCCCCTCCCCCTGCCTTAGAACTCAGCCCTCTGCCCCCCAGCAAGTGTGAGGAAGGAACTATTCCTATCCTACAGTGGCCCCTAGCGGTGGAAGTTTTGCCTCTGACTTTGGGCAACGGAGCCGCTCTCTTGTTCCTGGAGCTTCTTCTGTCTCTTGGCTTTTCACCAGACAGACGGGAGGGAACAACTGTCCAGGACAGCATAGCAGAGCTTCTCTCCTGGCCCAGTCCCCACCCAGCAGGCTCCACCCACGTCGGCCACCCCTTCCGTCGCGTCCCCGTGGCCTCCTGGTGGCATTCGGTGTATACATTTTGGAAGCCCGCTTCCCCCAGCGCTGGAGGTTTTCCTGGCAGTGGACGCGCTGCCCGAAGTGCATCGGGTGGGTTTCGGCAGGATGCCTATTGGCCTCATCTGTCCCGGCACTGCCACTGGGGACCACTCCCGAGTGCAGAAAACGCCTCCCCGCCCCCTCCCCCAATCCCTCACCACCGTCTTCCCTCTCCGGGGGCTGTGCACCTCGGGCCAGTGGCCACCGTCTCCAGAGCAACCAGGAGGGGCGGGGTCGGGGCGAGTCTGCCGGGGGCGGGGTGAGTGGCGCCTGCGCGCCAGGGCGGCGGTGGGCGTGGCCGGCCCAGCGGGCCGGGGCGCCTGCGCTTTGGTCCCGGCTTTGCGGGCGTCAGAGAGCGGAGTACCGCGGCGCGGGAGGCCTGGCGCTTGCCCCTGCCCCTCCCCCACCCCTACCCCGGGCGCCGTCTGGGCGCCCCGAAAGGAGGGGCTGAGGAGGGAGGCAGCGGATGGGGCGAGAGGGGGCTTAGATCCCACAGGGCTGCTGGATGCGGCTCTCCCGCTGGCAGGTGTCGGCACTTTTGCTTCCCTCCGCGGTGAGGACCATGTTCTCCTCCCTCTCAGCTGACCTGGGCCGGTCCAAGGAACCTGAGCGCAGGTGGTGCACCTGCGCTGGGGCTCAGGTCCCAGCTGGCACGGGGCCTGTCCAGAGACACGCAGAAGCCTGTCTCCTGAGCATGCACGCACCCAGTGCCAGGCTCAGCCGCAGCCAAAGTGACAGAAGAAGAGGCATGTGTAGGGAGGCCCCCCTGCAACCGAATCCCCCCTCCCCCGCGTGCGAGAGCACGGATTCCCCAGTAGAGCCCACTGGCAGGGCACTGAGGCCCGGAGCCACCTGCCATCAGCAGCGTAGTCCTGGGTGTCCCCGCAGCCCTCAGGAGCACCAGGGCCTGGGGCTTGATCGACCAGGCAGCTGCGCCTCGGCGAGAAGGGCTATCTGCTTCGGTTTGGAAATCTGGACAGTATCCCTGCGGCATTGGCCGCTATGGTAGCTTGGAACGGCAATCAGTAGGAACATCACCTGGTTGCGTGGCGTGCTCTGGCAGAGGGAAGTGTGCTTAAGATGATGGGTTCTCACTTTTTTTCCCCCCAAAACGGATGGTTACGACTCGAGCCAAGGCCCAAACAACCCATACGTCCGCTTTGGACGGTCACGATGGCCGCTTAGAATATACCCGGTCCATGGAACACCTGGACCTGTAAGCCCACTTGACCGCAGTGCCTGCCTCAAGTGAGCAGAAATGATTTCCACGCAAGTGTCTCACCACCCAATAGGTAAGCAGTTTCGTTTTGCGTCCCCCGGCCCCAGAGCCGAGAGAAATGCTCGTTCGTTCGTCCGGTGCCAAAAAGGTGGGCGAGAGGAGAAAGGGCAGGCTGATTGCTCAGAGTCGTCGGGGTGCTCTGGGGCCCCTCTCGTCCCACCAAAGAAACGCAGAGAAAGAGAGGTCCTTGACAAGGGAGAGGGAAGACTCTGGGCCTGTGCTCTCCGGGAGACAGGCCTCTGCAGGCCTGGCCAGGAGCCCAGGCCGAAGCCCGCAGGTCACCGGTGGGAAAGGCCGGGGTTCCCCTGACACAAGGTGGAGGTGACGGCGATGGGAGACAGCATGTCTGTGACCATGGCCGTGGGAGAGACCTGCAGGGCAACGCCGGCCGGCCCTAGGTAGGCCCCCGCTTGAGGAGGCCTCGGGGACTTTGGTGGGCAAGGAAACCCCTCTTCAGACGGGTCTGGCAGCCTGGCCCAACCCAGACCCTTGGCCTGGGTCAGGGGAGCTATGGCATGGAGAGGGGGCTCTCCCAGCAGCCCCAGATCTGGCCCAGGGGTCCCTTCCCCCACAGCCCCTTCTGCAAGGGGCCCTGCCCCTCCCCCTGCCTTAGAACTCAGCCCTCTGCCCCCCAGCAAGTGTGAGGAAGGAACTATTCCTATCCTACAGTGGCCCCTAGCGGTGGAAGTTTTGCCTCTGACTTTGGGCAACGGAGCCGCTCTCTTGTTCCTGGAGCTTCTTCTGTCTCTTGGCTTTTCACCAGACAGACGGGAGGGAACAACTGTCCAGGACAGCATAGCAGAGCTTCTCTCCTGGCCCAGTCCCCACCCAGCAGGCTCCACCCACGTCGGCCACCCCTTCCGTCGCGTCCCCGTGGCCTCCTGGTGGCATTCGGTGTATACATTTTGGAAGCCCGCTTCCCCCAGCGCTGGAGGTTTTCCTGGCAGTGGACGCGCTGCCCGAAGTGCATCGGGTGGGTTTCGGCAGGATGCCTATTGGCCTCATCTGTCCCGGCACTGCCACTGGGGACCACTCCCGAGTGCAGAAAACGCCTCCCCGCCCCCTCCCCCAATCCCTCACCACCGTCTTCCCTCTCCGGGGGCTGTGCACCTCGGGCCAGTGGCCACCGTCTCCAGAGCAACCAGGAGGGGCGGGGTCGGGGCGAGTCTGCCGGGGGCGGGGTGAGTGGCGCCTGCGCGCCAGGGCGGCGGTGGGCGTGGCCGGCCCAGCGGGCCGGGGCGCCTGCGCTTTGGTCCCGGCTTTGCGGGCCTCAGAGAGCGGAGTACGGCGGCGCGGGAGGCCTGGCGCTTGCCCCTGCCCCTCCCCCACCCCTACCCCGGGCGCCGTCTGGGCGCCCCGAAAGGAGGGGCTGAGGAGGGAGGCAGCGGATGGGGCGAGAGGGGGCTTAGATCCCACAGGGCTGCTGGATGCGGCTCTCCCGCTGGCAGGTGTCGGCACTTTTGCTTCCCTCCGAGGTGAGGACCATGTTCTCCTCCCTCTCAGCTGACCTGGGCCGGTCCAAGGAACCTGAGCGCAGGTGGTGCACCTGCGCTGGGGCTCAGGTCCCAGCTGGCACGGGGCCTGTCCAGAGACACGCAGAAGCCTGTCTCCTGAGCATGCACGCACCCAGTGCCAGGCTCAGCCGCAGCCAAAGTGACAGAAGAAGAGGCATGTGTAGGGAGGCCCCCCTGCAACCGAATCCCCCCTCCCCCGCGTGCGAGAGCACGGATTCCCCAGTAGAGCCCACTGGCAGGGCACTGAGGCCCGGAGCCACCTGCCATCAGCAGCGTAGTCCTGGGTGTCCCCGCAGCCCTCAGGAGCACCAGGGCCTGGGGCTTGATCGACCAGGCAGCTGCGCCTCGGCGAGAAGGGCTATCTGCTTCGGTTTGGAAATCTGGACAGTATCCCTGCGGCATTGGCCGCTATGGTAGCTTGGAACGGCAATCAGTAGGAACATCACCTGGTTGCGTGGCGTGCTCTGGCAGAGGGAAGTGTGCTTAAGATGATGGGTTCTCACTTTTTTTCCCCCCAAAACGGATGGTTACGACTCGAGCCAAGGCCCAAACAACCCATACGTCCGCTTTGGACGGTCACGATGGCCGCTTAGAATATACCCGGTCCATGGAACACCTGGACCTGTAAGCCCACTTGACCGCAGTGCCTGCCTCAAGTGAGCAGAAATGATTTCCACGCAAGTGTCTCACCACCCAATAGGTAAGCAGTTTCGTTTTGCGTCCCCCGGCCCCAGAGCCGAGAGAAATGCTCGTTCATTCGTCCGGTGCCAAAAAGGTGGGCGAGAGGAGAAAGGGCAGGCTGATTGCTCAGAGTCGTCGGGGTGCTCTGGGGCCCCTCTCGTCCCACCAAAGAAACGCAGAGAAAGAGAGGTCCTTGACAAGGGAGAGGGAAGACTCTGGGCCTGTGCTCTCCGGGAGACAGGCCTCTGCAGGCCTGGCCGGGAGCCCAGGCCGAAGCCCGCAGGTGACCGGTGGGAAAGGCCGGGGTTCCCCTGACACAAGGTGGAGGTGACGGCGATGGGAGACAGCATGTCTGTGACCATGGCCGTGGGAGAGACCTGCAGGGCAACGCCGGCCGGCCCTAGGTAGGCCCCCGCTTGAGGAGGCCTCGGGGACTTTGGTGGGCAAGGAAACCCCTCTTCAGACGGGTCTGGCAGCCTGGCCCAACCCAGACCCTTGGCCTGGGTCAGGGGAGCTATGGCATGGAGAGGGGGCTCTCCCAGCAGCCCCAGATCTGGCCCAGGGGTCCCTTCCCCCACAGCCCCTTCTGCAAGGGGCCCTGCCCCTCCCCCTGCCTTAGAACTCAGCCCTCTGCCCCCCAGCAAGTGTGAGGAAGGAACTATTCCTATCCTACAGTGGCCCCTAGCGGTGGAAGTTTTGCCTCTGACTTTGGGCAACGGAGCCGCTCTCTTGTTCCTGGAGCTTCTTCTGTCTCTTGGCTTTTCACCAGACAGACGGGAGGGAACAACTGTCCAGGACAGCATAGCAGAGCTTCTCTCCTGGCCCAGTCCCCACCCAGCAGGCTCCACCCACGTCGGCCACCCCTTCCGTCGCGTCCCCGTGGCCTCCTGGTGGCATTCGGTGTATACATTTTGGAAGCCCGCTTCCCCCAGCGCTGGAGGTTTTCCTGGCAGTGGACGCGCTGCCCGAAGTGCATCGGGTGGGTTTCGGCAGGATGCCTATTGGCCTCATCTGTCCCGGCACTGCCACTGGGGACCACTCCCGAGTGCAGAAAACGCCTCCCCGCCCCCTCCCCCAATCCCTCACCACCGTCTTCCCTCTCCGGGGGCTGTGCACCTCGGGCCAGTGGCCACCGTCTCCAGAGCAACCAGGAGGCGCGGGGTCGGGGCGAGTCTGCCGGGGGCGGGGTGAGTGGCGCCTGCGCGCCAGGGCGGCGGTGGGCGTGGCCGGCCCAGCGGGCCGGGGCGCCTGCGCTTTGGTCCCGGCTTTGCGGGCGTCAGAGAGCGGAGTACGGCGGCGCGGGAGGCCTGGCGCTTGCCCCTGCCCCTCCCCCACCCCTACCCCGGGCGCCGTCTGGGCGCCCCGAAAGGAGGGGCTGAGGAGGGAGGCAGCGGATGGGGCGAGAGGGGGCTTAGATCCCACAGGGCTGCTGGATGCGGCTCTCCCGCTGGCAGGTGTCGGCACTTTTGCTTCCCTCCGCGGTGAGGACCATGTTCTCCTCCCTCTCAGCTGACCTGGGCCGGTCCAAGGAACCTGAGCGCAGGTGGTGCACCTGCGCTGGGGCTCAGGTCCCAGCTGGCACGGGGCCTGTCCAGAGACACGCAGAAGCCTGTCTCCTGAGCATGCACGCACCCAGTGCCAGGCTCAGCCGCAGCCAAAGTGACAGAAGAAGAGGCATGTGTAGGGAGGCCCCCCTGCAACCGAATCCCCCCTCCCCCGCGTGCGAGAGCACGGATTCCCCAGTAGAGCCCACTGGCAGGGCACTGAGGCCCGGAGCCACCTGCCATCAGCAGCGTAGTCCTGGGTGTCCCCGCAGCCCTCAGGAGCACCAGGGCCTGGGGCTTGATCGACCAGGCAGCTGCGCCTCGGCGAGAAGGGCTATCTGCTTCGGTTTGGAAATCTGGACAGTATCCCTGCGGCATTGGCCGCTATGGTAGCTTGGAACGGCAATCAGTAGGAACATCACCTGGTTGCGTGGCGTGCTCTGGCAGAGGGAAGTGTGCTTAAGATGATGGGTTCTCACTTTTTATCCCCCCAAAACGGATGGTTACGACTCGAGCCAAGGCCCAAACAACCCATACGTCCGCTTTGGACGGTCACGATGGCCGCTTAGAATATACCCGGTCCATGGAACACCTGGACCTGTAAGCCCACTTGACCGCAGTGCCTGCCTCAAGTGAGCAGAAATGATTTCCACGCAAGTGTCTCACCACCCAATAGGTAAGCAGTTTCGTTTTGCGTCCCCCGGCCCCAGAGCCGAGAGAAATGCTCGTTCGTTCGTCCGGTGCCAAAAAGGTGGGCGAGAGGAGAAAGGGCAGGCTGATTGCTCAGAGTCGTCGGGGTGCTCTGGGGCCCCTCTCGTCCCACCAAAGAAACGCAGAGAAAGAGAGGTCCTTGACAAGGGAGAGGGAAGACTCTGGGCCTGTGCTCTCCGGGAGACAGGCCTCTGCAGGCCTGGCCGGGAGCCCAGGCCGAAGCCCGCAGGTGACCGGTGGGAAAGGCCGGGGTTCCCCTGACACAAGGTGGAGGTGACGGCGATGGGAGACAGCATGTCTGTGACCATGGCCGTGGGAGAGACCTGCAGGGCAACGCCGGCCGGCCCTAGGTAGGCCCCCGCTTGAGGAGGCCTCGGGGACTTTGGTGGGCAAGGAAACCCCTCTTCAGACGGGTCTGGCAGCCTGGCCCAACCCAGACCCTTGGCCTGGGTCAGGGGAGCTATGGCATGGAGAGGGGGCTCTCCCAGCAGCCCCAGATCTGGCCCAGGGGTCCCTTCCCCCACAGCCCCTTCTGCAAGGGGCCCTGCCCCTCCCCCTGCCTTAGAACTCAGCCCTCTGCCCCCCAGCAAGTGTGAGGAAGGAACTATTCCTATCCTACAGTGGCCCCTAGCGGTGGAAGTTTTGCCTCTGACTTTGGGCAACGGAGCCGCTCTCTTGTTCCTGGAGCTTCTTCTGTCTCTTGGCTTTTCACCAGACAGACGGGAGGGAACAACTGTCCAGGACAGCATAGCAGAGCTTCTCTCCTGGCCCAGTCCCCACCCAGCAGGCTCCACCCACGTCGGCCACCCCTTCCGTCGCGTCCCCGTGGCCTCCTGGTGGCATTCGGTGTATACATTTTGGAAGCCCGCTTCCCCCAGCGCTGGAGGTTTTCCTGGCAGTGGACGCGCTGCCCGAAGTGCATCGGGTGGGTTTCGGCAGGATGCCTATTGGCCTCATCTGTCCCGGCACTGCCACTGGGGACCACTCCCGAGTGCAGAAAACGCCTCCCCGCCCCCTCCCCCCAATCCCTCACCACCGTCTTCCCTCTCCGGGGGCTGTGCACCTCGGGCCAGTGGCCACCGTCTCCAGAGCAACCAGGAGGGGCGGGGTCGGGGCGAGTCTGCCGGGGGCGGGGTGAGTGGCGCCTGCGCGCCAGGGCGGCGGTGGGCGTGGCCGGCC
This sequence comes from Dasypus novemcinctus, assembly GCF_030445035.2. Lineage (NCBI taxonomy): Eukaryota > Metazoa > Chordata > Mammalia > Cingulata > Dasypodidae > Dasypus > Dasypus novemcinctus. Next base: position 6,925 of record NW_026688459.1, on the reverse strand, counting down.
CAGCGGGCCGGGGCGCCTGCGCTTTGGTCCCGGCTTTGCGGGCGTCAGAGAGCGGAGTACGGCGGCGCGGGAGGCCTGGCGCTTGCCCCTGCCCCTCCCCCACCCCTACCCCGGGCGCCGTCTGGGCGCCCCGAAAGGAGGGGCTGAGGAGGGAGGCAGCGGATGGGGCGAGAGGGGGCTTAGATCCCACAGGGCTGCTGGATGCGGCTCTCCCGCTGGCAGGTGTCGGCACTTTTGCTTCCCTCCGCGGTGAGGACCATGTTCTCCTCCCTCTCAGCTGACCTGGGCCGGTCCAAGGAACCTGAGCGCAGGTGGTGCACCTGCGCTGGGGCTCAGGTCCCAGCTGGCACGGGGCCTGTCCAGAGACACGCAGAAGCCTGTCTCCTGAGCATGCACGCACCCAGTGCCAGGCTCAGCCGCAGCCAAAGTGACAGAAGAAGAGGCATGTGTAGGGAGGCCCCCCTGCAACCGAATCCCCCCTCCCCCGCGTGCGAGAGCACGGATTCCCCAGTAGAGCCCACTGGCAGGGCACTGAGGCCCGGAGCCACCTGCCATCAGCAGCGTAGTCCTGGGTGTCCCCGCAGCCCTCAGGAGCACCAGGGCCTGGGGCTTGATCGACCAGGCAGCTGCGCCTCGGCGAGAAGGGCTATCTGCTTCGGTTTGGAAATCTGGACAGTATCCCTGCGGCATTGGCCGCTATGGTAGCTTGGAACGGCAATCAGTAGGAACATCACCTGGTTGCGTGGCGTGCTCTGGCAGAGGGAAGTGTGCTTAAGATGATGGGTTCTCACTTTTTTTCCCCCCAAAACGGATGGTTACGACTCGAGCCAAGGCCCAAACAACCCATACGTCCGCTTTGGACGGTCACGATGGCCGCTTAGAATATACCCGGTCCATGGAACACCTGGACCTGTAAGCCCACTTGACCGCAGTGCCTGCCTCAAGTGAGCAGAAATGATTTCCACGCAAGTGTCTCACCACCCAATAGGTAAGCAGTTTCGTTTTGCGTCCCCCGGCCCCAGAGCCGAGAGAAATGCTCGTTCGTTCGTCCGGTGCCAAAAAGGTGGGCGAGAGGAGAAAGGGCAGGCTGATTGCTCAGAGTCGTCGGGGTGCTCTGGGGCCCCTCTCGTCCCACCAAAGAAACGCAGAGAAAGAGAGGTCCTTGACAAGGGAGAGGGAAGACTCTGGGCCTGTGCTCTCCGGGAGACAGGCCTCTGCAGGCCTGGCCGGGAGCCCAGGCCGAAGCCCGCAGGTGACCGGTGGGAAAGGCCGGGGTTCCCCTGACACAAGGTGGAGGTGACGGCGATGGGAGACAGCATGTCTGTGACCATGGCCGTGGGAGAGACCTGCAGGGCAACGCCGGCCAGCCCTAGGTAGGCCCCCGCTTGAGGAGGCCTCGGGGACTTTGGTGGGCAAGGAAACCCCTCTTCAGACGGGTCTGGCAGCCTGGCCCAACCCAGACCCTTGGCCTGGGTCAGGGGAGCTATGGCATGGAGAGGGGGCTCTCCCAGCAGCCCCAGATCTGGCCCAGGGGTCCCTTCCCCCACAGCCCCTTCTGCAAGGGGCCCTGCCCCTCCCCCTGCCTTAGAACTCAGCCCTCTGCCCCCCAGCAAGTGTGAGGAAGGAACTATTCCTATCCTACAGTGGCCCCTAGCGGTGGAAGTTTTGCCTCTGACTTTGGGCAACGGAGCCGCTCTCTTGTTCCTGGAGCTTCTTCTGTCTCTTGGCTTTTCACCAGACAGACGGGAGGGAACAACTGTCCAGGACAGCATAGCAGAGCTTCTCTCCTGGCCCAGTCCCCACCCAGCAGGCTCCACCCACGTCGGCCACCCCTTCCGTCGCGTCCCCGTGGCCTCCTGGTGGCATTCGGTGTATACATTTTGGAAGCCCGCTTCCCCCAGCGCTGGAGGTTTTCCTGGCAGTGGACGCGCTGCCCGAAGTGCATCGGGTGGGTTTCGGCAGGATGCCTATTGGCCTCATCTGTCCCGGCACTGCCACTGGGGACCACTCCCGAGTGCAGAAAACGCCTCCCCGCCCCCTCCCCCAATCCCTCACCACCGTCTTCCCTCTCCGGGGGCTGTGCACCTCGGGCCAGTGGCCACCGTCTCCAGAGCAACCAGGAGGCGCGGGGTCGGGGCGAGTCTGCCGGGGGCGGGGTGAGTGGCGCCTGCGCGCCAGGGCGGTGGTGGGCGTGGCCGGCCCAGCGGGCCGGGGCGCCTGCGCTTTGGTCCCGGCTTTGCGGGCGTCAGAGAGCGGAGTACGGCGGCGCGGGAGGCCTGGCGCTTGCCCCTGCCCCTCCCCCACCCCTACCCCGGGCGCCGTCTGGGCGCCCCGAAAGGAGGGGCTGAGGAGGGAGGCAGCGGATGGGGCGAGAGGGGGCTTAGATCCCACAGGGCTGCTGGATGCGGCTCTCCCGCTGGCAGGTGTCGGCACTTTTGCTTCCCTCCGCGGTGAGGACCATGTTCTCCTCCCTCTCAGCTGACCTGGGCCGGTCCAAGGAACCTGAGCGCAGGTGGTGCACCTGCGCTGGGGCTCAGGTCCCAGCTGGCACGGGGCCTGTCCAGAGACACGCAGAAGCCTGTCTCCTGAGCATGCACGCACCCAGTGCCAGGCTCAGCCGCAGCCAAAGTGACAGAAGAAGAGGCATGTGTAGGGAGGCCCCCCTGCAACCGAATCCCCCCTCCCCCGCGTGCGAGAGCACGGATTCCCCAGTAGAGCCCACTGGCAGGGCACTGAGGCCCGGAGCCACCTGCCATCAGCAGCGTAGTCCTGGGTGTCCCCGCAGCCCTCAGGAGCACCAGGGCCTGGGGCTTGATCGACCAGGCAGCTGCGCCTCGGCGAGAAGGGCTATCTGCTTCGGTTTGGAAATCTGGACAGTATCCCTGCGGCATTGGCCGCTATGGTAGCTTGGAACGGCAATCAGTAGGAACATCACCTGGTTGCGTGGCGTGCTCTGGCAGAGGGAAGTGTGCTTAAGATGATGGGTTCTCACTTTTTTTCCCCCCAAAACGGATGGTTACGACTCGAGCCAAGGCCCAAACAACCCATACGTCCGCTTTGGACGGTCACGATGGCCGCTTAGAATATACCCGGTCCATGGAACACCTGGACCTGTAAGCCCACTTGACCGCAGTGCCTGCCTCAAGTGAGCAGAAATGATTTCCACGCAAGTGTCTCACCACCCAATAGGTAAGCAGTTTCGTTTTGCGTCCCCCGGCCCCAGAGCCGAGAGAAATGCTCGTTCGTTCGTCCGGTGCCAAAAAGGTGGGCGAGAGGAGAAAGGGCAGGCTGATTGCTCAGAGTCGTCGGGGTGCTCTGGGGCCCCTCTCGTCCCACCAAAGAAACGCAGAGAAAGAGAGGTCCTTGACAAGGGAGAGGGAAGACTCTGGGCCTGTGCTCTCCGGGAGACAGGCCTCTGCAGGCCTGGCCGGGAGCCCAGGCCGAAGCCCGCAGGTGACCGGTGGGAAAGGCCGGGGTTCCCCTGACACAAGGTGGAGGTGACGGCGATGGGAGACAGCATGTCTGTGACCATGGCCGTGGGAGAGACCTGCAGGGCAACGCCGGCCGGCCCTAGGTAGGCCCCCGCTTGAGGAGGCCTCGGGGACTTTGGTGGGCAAGGAAACCCCTCTTCAGACGGGTCTGGCAGCCTGGCCCAACCCAGACCCTTGGCCTGGGTCAGGGGAGCTATGGCATGGAGAGGGGGCTCTCCCAGCAGCCCCAGATCTGGCCCAGGGGTCCCTTCCCCCACAGCCCCTTCTGCAAGGGGCCCTGCCCCTCCCCCTGCCTTAGAACTCAGCCCTCTGCCCCCCAGCAAGTGTGAGGAAGGAACTATTCCTATCCTACAGTGGCCCCTAGCGGTGGAAGTTTTGCCTCTGACTTTGGGCAACGGAGCCGCTCTCTTGTTCCTGGAGCTTCTTCTGTCTCTTGGCTTTTCACCAGACAGACGGGAGGGAACAACTGTCCAGGACAGCATAGCAGAGCTTCTCTCCTGGCCCAGTCCCCACCCAGCAGGCTCCACCCACGTCGGCCACCCCTTCCGTCGCGTCCCCGTGGCCTCCTGGTGGCATTCGGTGTATACATTTTGGAAGCCCGCTTCCCCCAGCGCTGGAGGTTTTCCTGGCAGTGGACGCGCTGCCCGAAGTGCATCGGGTGGGTTTCGGCAGGATGCCTATTGGCCTCATCTGTCCCGGCACTGCCACTGGGGACCACTCCCGAGTGCAGAAAACGCCTCCCCGCCCCCTCCCCCAATCCCTCACCACCGTCTTCCCTCTCCGGGGGCTGTGCACCTAGCGCCAGTGGCCACCGTCTCCAGAGCAACCAGGAGGGGCGGGGTTGGGGCGAGTCTGCCGGGGGCGGGGTGAGTGGCGCCTGCGCGCCAGGGCGGCGGTGGGCGTGGCCGGCCCAGCGGGCCGGGGCGCCTGCGCTTTGGTCCCGGCTTTGCGGGCGTCAGAGAGCGGAGTACGGCGGCGCGGGAGGCCTGGCGCTTGCCCCTGCCCCTCCCCCACCCCTACCCCGGGCGCCGTCTGGGCGCCCCGAAAGGAGGGGCTGAGGAGGGAGGCAGCGGATGGGGCGAGAGGGGGCTTAGATCCCACAGGGCTGCTGGATGCGGCTCTCCCGCTGGCAGGTGTCGGCACTTTTGCTTCCCTCCGCGGTGAGGACCATGTTCTCCTCCCTCTCAGCTGACCTGGGCCGGTCCAAGGAACCTGAGCGCAGGTGGTGCACCTGCGCTGGGGCTCAGGTCCCAGCTGGCACGGGGCCTGTCCAGAGACACGCAGAAGCCTGTCTCCTGAGCATGCACGCACCCAGTGCCAGGCTCAGCCGCAGCCAAAGTGACAGAAGAAGAGGCATGTGTAGGGAGGCCCCCCTGCAACCGAATCCCCCCTCCCCCGCGTGCGAGAGCACGGATTCCCCAGTAGAGCCCACTGGCAGGGCACTGAGGCCCGGAGCCACCTGCCATCAGCAGCGTAGTCCTGGGTGTCCCCGCAGCCCTCAGGAGCACCAGGGCCTGGGGCTTGATCGACCAGGCAGCTGCGCCTCGGCGAGAAGGGCTATCTGCTTCGGTTTGGAAATCTGGACAGTATCCCTGCGGCATTGGCCGCTATGGTAGCTTGGAACGGCAATCAGTAGGAACATCACCTGGTTGCGTGGCGTGCTCTGGCAGAGGGAAGTGTGCTTAAGATGATGGGTTCTCACTTTTTTTCCCCCCAAAACGGATGGTTACGACTCGAGCCAAGGCCCAAACAACCCATACGTCCGCTTTGGACGGTCACGATGGCCGCTTAGAATATACCCGGTCCATGGAACACCTGGACCTGTAAGCCCACTTGACCGCAGTGCCTGCCTCAAGTGAGCAGAAATGATTTCCACGCAAGTGTCTCACCACCCAATAGGTAAGCAGTTTCATTTTGCGTCCCCCGGCCCCAGAGCCGAGAGAAATGCTCGTTCGTTCGTCCGGTGCCAAAAAGGTGGGCGAGAGGAGAAAGGGCAGGCTGATTGCTCAGAGTCGTCGGGGTGCTCTGGGGCCCCTCTCGTCCCACCAAAGAAACGCAGAGAAAGAGAGGTCCTTGACAAGGGAGAGGGAAGACTCTGGGCCTGTGCTCTCCGGGAGACAGGCCTCTGCAGGCCTGGCCGGGAGCCCAGGCCGAAGCCCGCAGGTCACCGGTGGGAAAGGCCGGGGTTCCCCTGACACAAGGTGGAGGTGACGGCGATGGGAGACAGCATGTCTGTGACCATGGCCGTGGGAGAGACCTGCAGGGCAACGCCGGCCGGCCCTAGGTAGGCCCCCGCTTGAGGAGGCCTCGGGGACTTTGGTGGGCAAGGAAACCCCTCTTCAGACGGGTCTGGCAGCCTGGCCCAACCCAGACCCTTGGCCTGGGTCAGGGGAGCTATGGCATGGAGAGGGGGCTCTCCCAGCAGCCCCAGATCTGGCCCAGGGGTCCCTTCCCCCACAGCCCCTTCTGCAAGGGGCCCTGCCCCTCCCCCTGCCTTAGAACTCAGCCCTCTGCCCCCCAGCAAGTGTGAGGAAGGAACTATTCCTATCCTACAGTGGCCCCTAGCGGTGGAAGTTTTGCCTCTGACTTTGGGCAACGGAGCCGCTCTCTTGTTCCTGGAGCTTCTTCTGTCTCTTGGCTTTTCACCAGACAGACGGGAGGGAACAACTGTCCAGGACAGCATAGCAGAGCTTCTCTCCTGGCCCAGTCCCCCACCCAGCAGGCTCCACCCACGTCGGCCACCCCTTCCGTCGCGTCCCCGTGGCCTCCTGGTGGCATTCGGTGTATACATTTTGGGAAGCCCGCTTCCCCCAGCGCTGGAGGTTTTCCTGGCAGTGGAACGCGCTGCCCGAAGTGCATCGGGTGGGTTTTCGGCAGGATGCCTATTGGCCTCATCTGTCCCGGCACTGCCACTGGGGACCACTCCCGAGTGCAGAAAACGCCTCCCCGCCCCCTCCCCCAATCCCTCACCACCGTCTTCCCTCTCCCCGGCCTGGGCACCTCGGGCCAGTGGCCACCGTCTCCAGAGCAACCAGGAGGGGGCGGGGTCGGGGCGAGTCTGCCGGGGGCGGGGTGAGTGGCGCCTGCGCGCCAGGGCGGCGGTGGGCGTGGCCGGCCCAGCGGGCCGGGGCGCCTGCGCTTTGGTCCCGGCTTTGCGGGCGTCAGAGAGCGGAGTACGGCGGCGCGGGAGGCCTTGGCGCTTGCCCCTGCCCCTCCCCCACCCCTACCCCGGGCGCCGTCTGGGCGCCCCGAAAGGAGGGGGCTGAGGAGGGAGGCAGCGGATGGGGCGAGAGGGGGGGCTTAGATCCCACAGGGCTGCTGGATGCGGCTCTCCCGCTGGCAGGTGTCGGCACTTTTTGCTTCCCTCCGCGGGTGAGGACCCTGTTTCTCCTCCCTCTCAGCTGACCTGGGCCGGTCCAAGGAACCTGAGCGCA